>NC_056746.1:522474960-522764960 GCF_019279795.1 Protopterus annectens
GTTTTTTAGTCTCCTCTTCTTCTCTGAAGTCTTCCACGAAGTTTCAGTTGCCAGTCTCTTTAAGGAAGGACTAGCCCATTCCATTTCTTCTATTTTATCCAAAATCTTATTTTTTTTTGATAAACAGTAAGGCAGAGTCTAAGTCATCGAAAATTTTAGGACCATCAGGAAGGAAGATTTTAAGCTTGGCAGGAAACAGAAGGCATGTTTTAAACTGTGCTTTTTTAAGCTCCCTTATTAGTGGCAGAAAAACTTTTCTTTTAGCTATTACCATGGAAAAATAGTCATTGTCAAAACGCACAGTTGTCTCATTAATCTTAACAGGAGCTTTAGCCCAAGCAGATTTAAGAACCATCTCTTTATCAAAAGATGATAGAAATCTAACTATAACTGATCTAGGATAGTTTTGTTAGAGTTAGTATTAGCTATAGATCTATGTGCTCTTCGATACCAAAAGAGAATGCTTCTGGTAAGTCTAAAGTTTTAGGGAGCCATGTTGTTAAAAAAGAAGTAATATTGTTACCTTCAATATTTTCTGGCAGTCCAAAAATCCTAATGTTATTGCACCTAGATCTATTTTCCAGGTCATCCAGCTTTGTTTGTAAATGTGTATTTTGTTTCAGCAGAAACTCAATGTTGATTTCCTCTTCTTGTATTCTATTTTCCATGTCATTCACAGCTTCTTCTATGCCTGTCATCTGGATCTTCTGTTGTTGCAGGTCTATATGTAACAAGTCTATTTGTTTTGTAGTTTTTCTATGAAGGTGTCTATTTTAGTATCCATTTTATCCATCTTAGCAGTAAGTTGCTGGATTATAATTATCAGAGACTGAAGTTCTTTCTTGATGCTGGAGTCTTGAGAATTTGTCTTACTGAAACTCATTTCAGACTGATAAACTGACAGGAAAATTTCCAAAGTGATTTCTGACAGGAATATTGTTAAGATTCTTTCTTTTTTAGATATAGTTCAAGAACTATATAAAACAAACATATTTAGAAAGAAAATTACTTCAAAAATTAATTTTTTAAGTAATTAATTCCTGTCAGTGTAATGAAATTGGTGGAGCTGAAGAAATCTGCTGCTATCCTGTGTTCATCCTTCAGGAATATTATCTCTTGAGAGGGCACTAGTTTTGATTTCTTTTCGTTTACTATGTACCCTAGGCAAATTAGTAATCTTTTTACAAAAGCCAGATGCTTTAGTAGAATGTCCTTGCTCTCTGCTTGAATAAGGCAGTTGTCCAAGTAGGGATATATTTGAATTCCTTTTTGTCTGCAGAATGCAATTACTGGTGCCAGGCATTTTGTGAAGACCCTGGGCGCAGTAGATAAGCCAAAGGGCAGTGCAGAGAATTGGTAATGCATTGAGCCAGCTATGAATCAGAGGCATCTTCTGCAAGATTGTCTGATTGGGACATGCAGGTATGCCTCTTTGAGGTCCAAAGTAACTAGCCAAGCCTTCTTGCCCAGCATGGGAAGAAGTTGCTGCAGTGTCAACATTTTGAATTTTGGAACATCCAGGAAAGTATTTAGAATTGACAGGTCCAATACTGGTCTCCAGGCATTGTCCTTTCTGGGTACCAAGAAACGTCTTGAATAAAATCCTTGTCCCTGTTCTTGCTGTGGTACTTTTTGAATAGCTCTCATGTCCATGAGAGCAGAAACTTGTTTTTGTGCCTCTGCCCATTGATTTTGTGGCAGGTCTGGCATACTTTTTGACCTTGGTAGGGTGTGAAAGTGGAACCTATAACCCTGAGAAACAATATTCAGCACCCATTTGTCCTGGGTGATCATGTGCCAATTTTGTGAGAAAAGTGCTAGTTTTCCCCCTAAGGGTGCTGCCAAAAGGTAAGTGCTTGGCATTCGTAGAGGGAAGTCATTGGGACCGTTTCCTATAAGGTTGTGCTTTGTCTTCTCCGCCTTTGGGGGCTGAAGCACCCCATTGTTTAGGTCTGTATGAGCCTTGGGGCTGAGATCTGCCTCTTGGGCATCTGTATCTGCCTCTTTGTGGCCTGTCTGACACTGGAAAGGACCAATTTTTAGAAGGCCAGTTCCTGCTAAATCTAGGTGGCTGAACCTGTAAGAAATCCTTTACTGTCTGCATTGATTTTGCTTTATCCTCCATTTTCTTTAACACCTCTTCTGCCTTAACACCAAACAAAGTATCATGCTGTAATGGAGCATCCAATAGTTTTGCTGTAACATGATCAGGTAAACTTTGTTTCTTTAACCAAGCATGCCTTCGAATGACAGAACCTGTAACTACGGCTCTGCAAGAAGCCTCTAATGAATCAAAACCACACTGCAGAGTATGCTTTCCCACTTGTTCAGCTGCATGCAATAAATCCTGCATTTCCTTATTGTTAGGACATTCTGAGCTTGTAAGCATTTTCTGTTTTAGTAAAGACATTAGGTATTGTTGATATTTAAGCATGTGAAACTGGCAGTTTAAAGCCCTTACAGCTAAAGTAGCAGAATTGTAAACGTTTTTCCCCCATCTATCCAGTGCTCTAGAATCCCTGAGGGAACAGGGTTTTTTTGCAGTGGAAGCCTTGACCCCTTTGGGACCCTCAGAAATTGTTTCTGGGTCAGCAGCAGGAATTTTATAAAGAAATGTATGTGACTCTGGGACCCTGTAGTACATATCTGGCTTGACTGGTGCAGGGAGTAAAGAATCAGGAGACAAACTGGATTCAGAAAAAACATCAACAATATCTAGTACAGGGGGGATAGCAAGGGGCCTGTGCTGAGGCAGTAAAAGAAAGTCTCCGAGCCTTTTCTTGGATTCTGAATAATCCTGGCTCTCCCAATGGAAATGCTCCCTCATGGTGTTCAAGGTTTCCCCAAAAGAGTAATCCTCAGGAGGAGAGGCTGAAGGGATAGATTCTTCAGCATCAGAGTCCTCATAGGGAGGAAGAGAATATCCCTGTTCTGAAGAGGAATCAGAGGAAATAGAAACCTGGTCAGAGGAGTCATAGTCAGTGTCTTGCCTAGGCCTTTTATCAGGAGGGGGATGGGAACCCCTGATCAAAGTAATTAGGTCCTCGGCCATTTTAAGCATCTGTTTCTTTGGCCTGGATGACTGTCCAGGAGAATGCTGTACTTGTTTCTTTGTCTTTAATGGTGTTTTAGACTTTGCCTTGGCTGCTGAAGTGGACTTGATAGTAAGCTGTGTAGGTTTGAAAACACCCTCAGAAGCCAATTCCTGCTCAGCGGCTCCGGACCCATCTGAGGGAATAGTTTCCGTAGGCCCAATACCTTGAGTTTCCAGAGGCCTAGTTGTCTCCACGTGGGAGTCGGAGGTGGCCTGTGGCTCTGAAGTAGCGGGCGTCAGGGGCTGCGAATGCACCTCACTGAGAACCAGCAAACCGGCAACTGGCCTAGAAGAGGCTTTGTCGTCGGTTTTGGACCTCGGATGCCTGTCCTTTTCTTTGTGTCTGCATTTTTTATGAATTCCGGTCATCTGTTCCAATGGCATTATGTAGTTAAACCTTCGGCCAAAGTAATGTAAAGCAAAATCAAACCGACGCTTAATAGTGCGTTGGTTGAATCTACCACAAAACTGACAACTAGCAACGTCGTGGTCAGGGCCTAGACAAGGAATACAGTAAGAGTGAAAATCCTTATGAGGTATTTGCTTCCCACAAGAAATACAGTTGTTAACTTTTACTGACATCGGTCTGGAACAAGAAAAGGTTTCTCCAACGGGGTACTTAGCTTTATTGAAGACTTCGGTTCCGAAATTCAATTCTGAAAATCTCAGGAGTCGGCCGACCGGCACTTGCGAACTGCTTTTGCTTTGGGCACCGCGCGGCAAGAAAGACTTAAGAAAATGGTGTCGGCTGCATCTTATATACCCCTGGCGCACTGACATCAGGGAAGAGGCGACAGCAACCGATGCCGGACCAAGACTTTGGAATTTAGGCCAACTGCGGGTAGCCTGCCAGCAGGATAACCCAAGTGTAATGACTGCAATATGTGAAACACAATGAACATCAGGCACATAAATACAAAATTGCACTATAAAATACCACCAGAATAAGCATGCATCCTGTACTAGCAAAACACTAAGCAGCATTCAGGTGATATTACATGCTTTCTGCACCTAACTTTTGGCTAATAAAATACTCAAAATTCTCACAAAGAGTCGATAACAAATATGACTTCAACCAATTACATTGTCATGACAACACAAACATCTTGCAAGAAGCACCTGCTCTGTAGTTGCAACAATTGGTCCAGCCATGTTCACAGCAGGTGTCTGAGGAACCGAATATGTTGAAGGTGAGGGTGTTGAGAAGGAGCTGTCATTAGTCTTCTGCTGAGACTGAGACGTGTGCATATTTACTGCTGGATCCACCTCTGGCGCACTCTGCTTCAGAGGAAAAAAATCAGAGAAGATACACTTAATACAACAGCAAACTGTAGATCTTTCTTAAATGTACTATGAGTGGCTACATAACCGGCAAACATAAAATACTCAGCTTGAGCTTTTTGGAATAAAAATGCATGAATATTTGGTGACAAAGAACCAGTTCTAATGTAAATTCACTTACCAGTAATTACTGGCATTGCCTTTAAATTTTATTAACATTTTTACTCTAGAAGGCTTCCTAGCAAGTGGCTGCCTCCTATGCCCCCCCCCCCCACCAAGCTCTCCCATCTGATCCTGCTGTGTCAGCCATTGAAAGAGTGAACTTCCATCCTTAGAGAATGGGGCTTCATAGACCTCTGAAAAGAACCTGACCGCTTAAATGAATTTCCATTTCTGTTTAAGATTCCTGGAATCTTATTTTAAATATCTTATTAGCAAGCAGAAAAGCACACAGAGTACTACTCATCAAAATATCAGCTCTTTGAAAGGGGGCTCAGAGCAGACCCTCAAAAGTGGTACCTCCTCCCTCATACATTCAATCTCAGCAGTAAATTTTTTTTACTGAGTACACTGGCAAGCTAATATTAAATCCGCGGTGGTGCAGTGGTAGCATTGTTGCCTCACAGCAAGAGGTTCACCCGTTCGAGTCTCAGCTAGTGTGCGGGGAGTGCCTTCTGTGTGGAGTGTGCATGTCCTCCCAGTGGGTAGAGTGGCGTTCCGAAAGACATGCGTGAATGGGCATGCCTTCGTTGAAGGTTGGGCATCGAGCTGGCAATGCGGCACCGTGAAAATCTACTGCCAAACATTAGCGGACCGGAGTTCCGCTGTGGCGACCCCTAACCAGGAAAAGCCAAAAGACAACACTGGCAAGCAGCCAGAAAGCATTCCTTCTGCAGCTAAACTACTGATTTCAGTAAGATTGATTAAGCACAGAATACAAGATTTATGATGGAAGAATATGGCACAGGTATAAAAACTCAAAAGCATAACAGTGCTCAGTGGAAGTTGTAAGGGAAGAAAAAGGGATCAAATTCAATTCATCAGGTCTGGTGCATGCCTCTACATTTGTATCATTTTACTTTGAAAGGAAACATGGAGATGCAGAGAGAACAGTGTTCCAAGTGTGACATTTCAACCTCAGGAAAGAGGCAGGGAAATATACACATAATAATGCCTTGAAGGAGAATCCTGCTAGAAGCTTTTTTTCTAGACTGAAAATCCAAAGTATTTGGTCAAAGGACAGTTGCAAGTATACTTAACATAACAGTGGAAACGTCAGTGTAGAAGTAAACTGCAACATTCAAGTTCCACAAAGCTTGGTTTTATCCTAGCCAAAATTTTCATAAGCATCACTTTTATCCCTATGAAGGCATACACTGGCCTCAAATCATCATTCTAAGAAGCCTACACTGGTGCACTACCAAAAACAAATAAATAAATAAAATATAGGCTGCAGAAAGTATAACTTTAATGGAACTGTATTACTAATGCTAGTCATTCACAAGGAACGTATGGAAAAATAAAGGGCATTTAAATATTTCACACAAATGCTTAACAAAACTAGTTAAATTATGTTGGCAACTGGTTCTGCCTCAAAAAAGGTTTCCAGTTTTGAAGATAAAAATAAATAAATAAAATAAAGGCTGCACTATGGCTCTGTGGATAAAATTTCTAATTTACATTTCCATTGTCTGGGGTTTAATCCTGACTTCTGCTTACACTGTGTGAGTTTGCATTTTCTTTCAAATGTCTGTGCGAGTTTACTTCAGGTACTGAAGTTTCCTCCCAAAAAACACAAAGTCTGACTAGCTATATTTAACGGACAAAATATACTGCATTTACCCTTGCCTTTGTGACCTGTGTCAAGGTACAAAATGATACCTGAAGGATTAGTAATTTATTTGTTAAATGTTAAATGAGAATTAAAAAAAAACTCAATGTTGGTCTCAAGGTCACAGAGAATCTTACAGCTTTGCATAGCTATCTGTCCAGTACTTTTAAATATTTACAGCAGAAAATAAATGTGCTGCAAAGCATTCGGGTTCAAGTGGAAACATTATGAATTACTGCATAGCCAAGACCCCAAAACCTTCACTAATCATAACCCGCAGAATGCTTGCAGACTTGCAAGTTCTTTATCTGCAGAGTAGCTGTTGGCAGCATATAAGTGCAAAATGCCAGTGGAAAATTAGGTCTCGACACCTCACCCTTATACACCACCTCTTTTTGCAGCCTCACATACGATGGCACTAAAGAAAAAAAGGGAATGGTGGATGGGTGCAGCAGTGAAGAATTCAAAAATCTAATGTTATAGGAAAGTGCAACTTGCACAATGGTACATTGGTTATTCTCACTGCTGCAGCAGCCTATGGGTAGACTATCCCAACTTCTCCAACCTGGGAGGAGAAACGATAAGGATGCAGGAGTCCCTGGAGAATGGTCCTACCAAAGCCATCTCTGGACCTGGAAAAGGAATCCAGTTTGCAATGCTTTGTAAATGTACAGAGGATCAAGTTGCTGCCTCGAGTCCAGACCATCCCTGTACTCCAAGAAGCTAAGGCCCTAGAAGATTGTGCCTTAACACTGCCTGGAATGATCTTCCATGGTGACAGCAACAAAAAACAAAAGCACATGACAACCTCATAGAAAATTATTTGACCTTTCTTAGTCCCAGAATGAGAAACAAAGAACTGGTTAGCTTTTATAAAAGAAGTATTTCTGGTAAAAAAATACCAGAGTTGCTTGTGCACATCCATAGTGTGCAGAATCCTCTCTTCCATGTTTTTAGGTTCTGGACAGAAAACAGAGAGATTGATGTCTGTCAACTTCAAAACAACCTTGGGTATGAAGGAGAGGTTTGTGCGTAGAGTGCCCCTATCTCTATGGAGAAAAGCAGAAGTGTATCCCACCTTCAGAGCCTGCAACTCTGATACTGTCCCTTGTAAATGTCCAAGCAATCAGAAGAGTGGCTTTCCAGATAATGAACATTAAAATCAGCCAGATAAGTTCAAAAGGTGACAGCTTCTAGCACAATGTTAAGATAACAAGGAGGAGGAATCTGTCTTCAAGGAGGTTTCAGGTTTAAACCTCCTTTTGAAAACAGTTTGATAACAAAAAGAGAAGAATGTGACCTATGGGCAGACATACTGAAATGGCCACAAGATTAACCTTTACAGAGGTGTAAGGGAGGCAAGAAGACAGTAACTCACAAATTTAACCACTAATGGTACAAAATATCCCTGATGGGTCCCTGTTCACTACCTATGCACCAACTAGAAAATCTCTTCCACTTGCCGACATATGATTTGCTAGTAGCAGGCTTTCTTCCTTCCTTCAGTACCTGCTGCACGTCATCATGAAAGAGGTGACTAAAAGGCATCAAACTCCAATCATTCAGAGTCAGTTGAGTTTTTTTGATGATAGGGTGCATCAAACTCCCTATCTCCTGGGTGAGTGGACAGCGTATGTTAAGACATTTGTGGTAATTGCCCCTGGCCAATTCCATAAGAAGGACAACCACTTTTGCCTGGGCCAGAAGAAAGTCACCATAATTTTTCGAGAGTCTTTCAGAATCTTCAAAATTACCAAGGAAATAGGTTCATAGGCATGTACTAGGCTGACAAACACTAAGGCCTTTTTAAGCCTAGCCATTCATCCCAAATCACTGATAAGTTCTGTTACACTTGACAAGTGTAAACAGGGGCTTGAGAGATGAAGAATTTAAAAGCAGGGGCCTGGAAGATGAACCATTTACAGGCTGCCTGTGTCCATTAGAGACAAAGGTGCCAAACCAGGGATGACTCTCCTGTTCCCTATCTAATTATCCAAACTAGACTTGAATTGGGTTAGGGAGGAACTCTGCTTCACAGGGATGGCAAATTCTGTTTCAGTGAAGGGGTAGTCTTTGGGATACATAGCTGTCTCTCAAAGCAGGTCCTAATTATATCACAGGTAAGGTTTAAGTCTTTAGAATGGGTAATTCTGGTGCTGTTTGTTATGTGGATATGCAGGAGATCCATCGTGGTGGGGTCTGACAATGGCTTGCGTGCCAAGCATCTATCTCCCCTCAACAGCCTGTAGGAGACAGAACATAGGGATGGGGCTTTGAGGTGTGCGTCTGTGCGTGTGCGCGTGTGCGTGTGTGCGTGTGACCCCAAGTCCCCGACTACTGGGTTGACTCTTAGGGAGTGTGTTGTAAATATGACAGTTACCAGGTGTTGATGACTTACGGAAGGATACTATTGCACATTTCTTGGCATTTAGATTTAGTCCATGGTACCGACACAAATTACTTGCCTATGTCAGCCCTTTCTAGAGAGCATTAGTGTCATGGGGGGATTCTAGGACTACTGCTAATTTGCAGTTGTCTGCAAATTTGGTCCTTCAGGCCCTTGACATTGAGCTTGAATTCAGAGAAGTAAATGCCAAAAAGCAGTGGTCCCAGCACCTATCCCTGAGGAATCCACTCGTGACGGATTTCTTTGTAGAGGTGGACTCCCTAGTTCTAACTTCCTTGGTCCTGTCTGCAAGCCAGATGACAATCCAATGAGTTACAAAAGGGTTTATACCTAATCTCTTGAATTAGTCAACAATGCCCAAGTGGAGTATTGTGTCAAATGCCTTGGCCAGGTGAAGATAGGCAATGTGAGGGGTTTTGCCCTCATCAACTGCTTTGGTGACCTGCTTGCAGACAGTCCTGGACAGATTCCATTCAGTTGTCTGTTTTGAAAGGAGCCAAACAGAATTACTTGAGGTATTCCCCACAGCTGGACTAACTCCTGGAAGACCTTTTGACTGAGATTCCACTCACGAGGGTCTGCTAAGAATCTATTTAGCTTGTCTGCAACTATGTTTCACTCTGACAGTATGCAAGAAGCTTGAAGGGCTGAGGAACGCTGAAGAGCCAACTCCTAAGCTATCGCTGCAAGCCAGCACAGAATGTATGTCCTGATGCCCCCCATATTAATGTGCCACATCACAGTAGTGCTGTCTGTCATGATCTGTAGTGACTAGAGTCTTAGTGACGATGCAGAGACATAACAGCATGGATCACAGCCGTTTCTTTAAACTGGTGTGCTTTGATCAGTCTGAACGGTGCAACAGACCTTGCACTTTCACCCCCTTTAAAACTGCTCCTGAAGCAAAATCTGAGGAATCTGTCAATACGGATTGCATTAGAGTGGGTGAAAAAAAATGGAGACCTGGATTGTGAGCCATCTGATCCCTTCAACAATGCAGTTATGTCTTGATAAGCCCAAGATTGGAATAAGAAACTCAATGGGATGAGAATGTTTGGTCCACATGTTTATGAGGCACCACTGAAACTTTCTCATATGTTACCTGAAAATCTTAAGAGTCATTGAAGGCATAAGGCCTAATATCCAGAAAAATTCTCTTGACTTCACTTCAGACTGGTGATAAAAGATTAGGAAGACTTCCAGATACAACTCTACCTTCTCCTGAGGAAAGAAAGCCTTTTGAGTCACAAAGTGTCAGTTAGCTAACCTAGAAACACAATCTTAGGTGACAGAGTAAGCATTTCTGCATATTTATCTGGAATCCCAGATGTTCTCGGAGGGAATATTGTTAAGGACTCCTATCAAGTGTGAAAAGACTCGGCACAAATAAGCAGTCTAAGGAAAAACACGGGTACCTTGCAATCTGCAGTGGCCACTACTGTGTCTAGATACTTTGCAAACACTCTTGATGCAGTGTACAGCCCAAACAGTAATATGCAGAGAACAGACAATGCGACCAAACACAAAATATTAGAAATCTCTTGAAACATTTTGCCATTGGAATGTAATGGTAAGCATCTCTGAGGTCTAAAGTCACCATAAAGCTCTGATCTGGGATCAGAGCGAACACTGTCTGAAGGATCAACATCTTGAACTTTAGAATCTTTACAAAAAAATTGAGAGATTAAGATCTGAAACTGGTCTCCAACAGTGCTGCTTTTTTGGGACAAACATTCTGGAATAAATGCACCTTCCTATTTGATCTGCAGGAACAAGCTCTGGCACCTGCATCTAACGTGTTAGAAAAGTGGAGGAACCAATTCTCTTCAGTTAGGAGGGTGATGGGGTTCCTCCTGAAAGGAGGTGGTTTTCTGTCTACTGCCACCCATAACACTCCTGAATCATATTCAAAATCTATTTGTCTGAAACCATCTGTTGCCAAAAGGGAGCATTTAAAGACAATGCTGGGACAGAAAGGGAGAGGGAGGTGACCTGATTAATGGCATAGTCCTCCTGAGGAGGGCACCTGACCCTTTATTTAGGAAAGCTCCTCTCTTTTCAGGAATTCTATTAGTTCCCTCCTGCCATCTCTTCTTTGGTGTCTGTCTACTAGCAGGAGGCACCAGTTGATTGTTTTGTTTGTTAAAGGGAGCAGATTATTTTGAGGGAAAGAACTTGGGGACCCGAAAAATCATAGAAACACCCTGCGTTGATTTACCTCTCTTATCCCATTGTTTGAGCACCTGAGTAGCAGAATGTTCAAATAAAACCTCTCTATCTGAAAAAGATTTCTGACATAAGTAATGTGAAAAACATTTGGTTACTTACCCAGACAAACCTTCGAGACTTTGCTAAAAATGAAACGCTGGAAACAATATCAAGCACAAACCATAATCTGATTCAAATAAGACCTCTCTTAAGGAGGATGGGAAGCAGCAACTTCTCTCAGACTACTGGCAAATTTAAGCATTTATTTCCATATATAGCTCTCGTAGTTCAGAATTCTGAACGCTGAGAGAGGGGAAAAAAAAATATCTTATCCAAGTCTGTCCAGAGGTTTACTTTATCCCCAAGAACTGGGTTATGGGTTGTAAGACACATGCCTGCATTAACAGCAGGATCAGGGATAGCTACAGGATCAGCTCTAAATTGAGAAACTTTATACATTTTTTTCCGCCTGTTTTGGTATGGATGGCTGAGAGTCAGGTAGTTGCAGGCAGCATTAAAAGCATCTTCCAAGGCTGGCAGAATAGGAGGCATGGGTGTAGTGTGCAGTGTTTCTTATTCTAATAAACCATATTTGAACAATTCAGGAGGGAACATGCACTTGCTCCCAAGCAAAAATCATTCAGTTTGGGAAATGTTTCAGCAAATAAGCAAGTCTCACAGTGTGTTCAAATTCAGGCTTACTGTCAAAAACAGCTGAGAGTTTTGGGCTGTGGAACCCTAAAGTGAAATAAACCAGTCTGTCGAAATCCGAATCCTCTGAACAAACTTCTTCTTATTTAAGATTAGAGGACTAAAACAGATTGAAGCACCTGACACCCCAGGTTACAAGTCTGAAAAAAATCCTAGCTTAGGTAACACCACTTTTTGCCACAAACTTTATGTTCACATTGATTACCCTGTTTTGTCTTCCTAGAGACATTTTCTGAAGTTTCAGAAGACCAAGAAGGGGCATCCCAAGCAAGAGGCGTCTTTCCCCAGCCATCCCATGAAGGCTCTTCATGTGCTGTCTCCAGCAGCTAAAATGGATTATTCTCCTATGCCCACACTGGACACTGGAACAGCCAAAGACTACATGTTGTGGTCCACAGTAGCTGTTAAGGCTACACTGGAAGGATTAGAATAAACCAATAAGTGGTCCGAGGAACCAGCAACAGCCACTACAGAGTTACCCATCATCACCTGAGGCACTGACTAAGTCTGTGCTAAGGACTCGTGCTTTAACTGCTTTTTCTTTTCAGGTATGCTGGCTAAAGAACAGCAGTTCCAAGGTGCGTTTTCATGCTGTTGCTGGAGGAAGAAGCCTTACTGCCAGTAAGCTGTGATACATAGAAAGGGTTGGCTGGAAGTAAGTTGTCAACAGTATACCTAAGCAACATACAACCCTTTTAAAAGTTTCATTTTCCCAACAAAAAGTGCAAAAAGTCACAAGCAGCAAACAATCTACTTCTGTTAAAGAGTCACTTTCCCTGAAAATAACTTAAAAAAATTAAAACCAGTAGCTTGCCATACATACATAAACATATACAGTTTCTCCTAAATAAAATATATAATCTCCATTTAAAACTAGTGAAAAAGGCATCTATAGCTTAAATGTACACCATGGCAAGAACAATGCAATTCCTAAAGAGTAAATGCAGTATTCTAGGAATATCTAATTATTGTTCCGGAAAGCCGGTACTCTTAAAGTGATATACCACAATTGCGACAGAAATTAAGTAAAAAAAAAAATAGAAGATATGCTTATAGTAATACAAAAATGTTTAAGGAAGGGTTCCCCCAAAAGGTCTAAATCTGCTTCACTGGAAGCTTTAGGCAGACTGTTGAGCCTAAAAGAGTTCCAGAGATGCATCTGTATGATGCAGCAAGAAAGTACTGAAAGATTTTTAGTCACACTAGTTGTCTATACAGCTCCCTACAATAAGGGTCCAGCCTATAAGCAGTTAGAGTGACAGGGCAGGGGGGAATGAAGGCTTTTGGAAGCTGGCTGGATGCTGTACCCTTGGCAAGTTACAACCCATACATCTCTGCAGCAATGATAATAATGAACATTTACAAAACACCTTATTGTGGCTTTGTTAGACTTTACTGTGACAACAGTTTTTCAGAAAAGCACAGATCTTTATCCTGCATCTCATTTTCAGCACAGATTTTTTAACTACCGACATCAGGACAATTGGCCTACACCACGCACAGAGTTCACTTCATAATGTCAAGACTAAAGAGGCGGGGAAAAACTCCCAAGGCCACAAAGGATTATGGCAGTACACAGTCAAAAAGGGGTTGTATTTGCCATGTGTACTCTCCCTTTGTATCTGCTTTATACATGGGGTTTTGCTGTGGATAGGCACAGCAAGCCCAACGACACAAAACTGTCACAATGTTATTAGCCTAGAGAACACAAATGCTTTCTATTAACAAATGAAGGCATGCGACAACAGTTTGACCACACCAGGCTCTTAATTCTATTTACTTCCAGGTTGACCAGAGGAGTCCAACTGGGCAAAAAAACTCTTTCTATCTGGGGCCCAGACAGAAAAGCTCCTTACTTTATATTAAAACATAAAACATTAATTAGAAACAGCATGTGGTTTACAATTGTTAAACTATCCAAAATGGGTTAGAGAAATACAAAGTTTCCAAAAACATACATTGGCATGAACAAAAGAAAAGAAACAAATGGCATACATATCACAGACAAAAACAGGGGGCAGAAATTCACATGATGGCTATATACAGGGAGAAAAGTAAATGGTTTGTAGGAATATACAGTTAGATTGATGATGAGGTGGTATGTTTATCCAGGTTTAGAGCAGGAGTAAAACCTTGAGTTAATACTTATGAAGTGCAGGACATTTACAGATATGTTAAATCTACACAGCAAAATCTTGTCACTTAGTTACAGATCACCAATATAGCTGCCAATTAATTGACTAACTTAGAATTTGTGTACTTAAAGTTCTGCAATGGGATTCATTCAGCCATTCCTGCAGAGCTAACATAAAATCTCAAATACTGAGGAGTATGTTAGTAAAAGATCTTCTATTGCTATATTATTACTGCATTTGCTTGCACCACATGTCTAACTTAAATGGACTTGATATCAATAAATGACTATTCCCAAATGCGATGCTAAGCACTTACAAGGGAGGTTTTGCAATGCATTTATCCAAGGCCGGGTGCTCCAAAAGCAGACTTCTCATTGACAGAATGTTGCTTGGAACTTTAGCCAAAACATGCAACTGCCATCAGCATTCACAGAATCATTCAAATCCACTCAGAAATTAAAAGAAAATAAGTTTTACTAAATGAATCTGTATGCATATTATAGGTGCTCAAAGCCACAGCAAAGGTGGGTCACACGGGGCAAATGTCCAGGGTGTAAGCTGCTAGGAAACATGACTAGAAGAGGTGATAATCACTCCCTGAAAGTAGTAGAGCATTAGCAGTGGTCATTTAAGCAGTCAGGAGCTTAACGAAACTTAAATGGGCCTCTGTAAGGAACTACTGCAAGGCATGACTAGTTTTTCTTTTGATTAGTAAAGATGTTTCAAAACAGTTACAAAGAGCCATTATGTTGCTTAACTGTTCTCTGAAGGCAGTAGGGAAGCAATGGTAATTATTTAAGCAACTGCAATGTTGCAGCTTCTCAAAAAAAGTTTGTGTAACTAACTCTAGCAAAGAACTACTGTGTATGCATAAGCTTTTTGCTAACATCCTGAGATCTTTTTTAATAAATCTTTGGGGGGGGGGGGGGGCAAAAAGAGCATCAACATTGTTACAGCACAGCAGGTTATTACAAACTCGAAAAGGCAATCCCACATCATCACAATATTACAGACATCTGTGAAAACTTTCTTTTTGTTAATTTTTTTCTGTTAACTTTTAAAGCTCTGACACACAAAATGTTGGTCATATATTCCCTGTGTCATTTTGGTTACTTAACTGCTAACACTATATTCTTGTGGCAAGGAAAAAAAGGCATTCAGTTTGAAAATAAAGTGAGCAAAGTGCCATAGCAAATACAATATTTACTGAAATATATGTATATATTTGTGCGTGAACACATATAGTGTGTGTGTGTGTGTGTGTGTGTGTGTGTGTGTGCCTATCTATATATATATATATATATATATATATATATATATATATATATATAAAATATATATTCTAGACGTCTGTCTGGCAAAGGGCTTCATGCTAACCAACACATGGTTCAGCAAGAGACAGTCACAAGATCATATAAAAGACTGCCTAACATGCAACTCAGACTTCCTCCTAGTAAGGAAAGAACACTGTCAAAGAACTAGCAATTGCAAAGTCAACCCCAGTGAAACAATCACCCCACATAAACCACTGGTTGCCATAATCAGCTGCAAGTAGTGGTTATGCAGAAGTCTCTATGGTCAACAGAGACGAGGCTGAAAACCTGGCAGCTGTCTGGAGAGAAAGGACAAGAGTTCAAGTAATTACTCAGGGCTCTAGCAGCTCAGGTAGTAGTAGTATTAGGTGGAGATGAGAAATGGCAGCACCTCAAAACAGCTTGTGATAGAAGATTTGTGTCCAAGTCAGATATGGAAATAAGGTACATCAGTAAAGCTGGTGGTGGAATGCAGAAATCCAGGATGTCATCAAAAGAAAGACTGAGCAAAAGGAAAAGTGGGAGACAGACCAGGCTAAGAAGGAACACTGGTTGGCTTACAAAGAAACTAGAGTGTACAACTGCAATAGCAAAGCACAAGTATAAGAGGCACTTTATCAGCTTCTCTAAATGGCAAAAAGCCATCAACTTGCAAGGAAAAGATAGAAAGAATGAAAGAAAAAAAAAGACATAAGATACGCAAGGAGTGATCTACTCATGACACAACTACACATATCTTTCAAAGGAAGAAGTACTTCCAGCAGCTTCTGAATGAAGGAAACCCCACAGAAGCTGTACTGCCCAGAGACATAGCCTGGGATGAAAGGAGGAGTCCACTTGAGAAGAAAAGCATTGAGGGAAAGCAAGTCATGGAAAGCAGCAAGCTTAGATGAGGTCCAGACACGCAAGATCAAAATGCTGGGTGAGTTAGGAAAGAAATGTCTCCTGGGGGTACTCGTAGCAGTACAGGGGGAAAGGCATAGCCTGTAGTTTAGGATACAGACATTTCCGAGTGTGTTGTGATAGCCCATTTATAGCAGTCTAAGACTGAATTTGTGAAATATTACCACACATGCTTTAACAAATTACGAAAATAACTCAGTACTGAGTTTTGCAGTGCCACAAGTGCGAATGAGAGGTCTGTTAAAAGTGAGGTTCACGGTAACAGACGACTAGATCTGTGTGTATATCTCTGCAAGCAAGTATGAAAAACACTGGGAAAAGTATGATGATGTTAACACTTGGAGAACATCTTAATTCTAAATTTTTAAGTCTACAGTTAGCACAGCTCTGTTCATTACAATTTAGTACAGGGGTTGCTTTATGGGGGACTTGGCTACTGGAATTTTTTTAAGGTGATTGGTTATAATTCTGTTGTTGAACTGTAGAAACTAATGCAGCACTGTGATGTATGTGGGACTATGCTAGGGTTGTACAAATTGGTAAAATACTCATTAAGTGGTATGGAGTTGTTGCTTGCGGTAGTGAAGATGACAGCAAGAGGTGCTATTAGCCAGGAAAGCCCCATTTTCATATGTGGCTATTTTTGTGTACTTTGATCTTAACCTAAACTGTCAAGAGAGATATTGCTTTTAGGCAGGAACTATGGAAAACATGCATGTGTGGGTAAAGATAATGGCAGACCCAAATGGAATGGTTGAGTATTTAGGGCCCAACTTGCACACTGTTGCATGTAACACAAAATACTCAGAACTTACACAGGGCTACCAAAAGTAGTGAATTCAAATAAAAATTAGTTTAATTGTAACAATTTCTCAGCATGTCTTGTCACAGTTTGAAAAGCCCAACTTGTTACAATGTCAATGACAGATCACAATTTGGATTGCTTGGTACATACATGTTCATAGTCAAGTTCTAATCTAGCTGCCCTTGCGGGCCATTTTAAGCTTAACCAGTTTCTCCTTCTGTGCTCAAACTTTACCTATCCCCATTTAGTTAGGAGATTTTCCTTATCCATTCTATGGTTGATAATTACTTACTACCCTTAATCAGAATAACTTGAGATCATACCATAGATAATCTGAGGAGACCAAAGAAAGAGATCAAGTATTTAGGAGGGTTCTCTGTCCATTAGCAGTACATGAGCAGTCCTGGGGTACATTTTCTGTTTCTCATTCATAGATCCAAGTTGGACTTGAATATGGACAGAGATGAACTCTGTTATGTAGATTGTAGAATCTGTTCTAGAACAGCATTATCCTCTGCAAGATATACTTGCCTCTCCAAACCATTCTGTTGATGTTGCAGAAAAGGTTTAGATCCCTAGACAGAAGATCTTTCGTCATTTGACTCATCCATCAGTACTGGGTTGGAGGATGCCTTGCATACAGATGCAAATCACCTCTTAGCAGTCTGTAGTATACAGAGTATAGTAACAGGTCTTTCAGTCAGTCCAGGTAAGACATGTTTACATAAGTTAATTTGATCGGACAGGATGACTCTGAATGGGATTGCTACTTTTATTTCACAGTATACAACACTAGATAAAAACATACAGCATAATGTACACTGGCATGTACTTACTACTCAGATATACTGACTAACAAGTAGCAGATCTGATTATCAAGGCAAGTTAAGTATTTTTGAGTTTCCTGCCTATAATCAGTAGCAGAACTTAATTCTATGGCTCTCTTCCTTCTCTGACGTATCCAATGGCTTCTCCTCCTTCATCCAAATGACACTTTCATTCCTCCTCTTGAAGGATTGAGACTAAGCCACGGGGGGCGCTCAACAGACCTCACACCAAAAGGGATGTACCAGACTAATCATTGTAGGATAAGAGTTATATGATTTATTCCCCTCTTGAGGGATTTACCACAGTCATCTTTGGGAACCCTATTTTTCGTTACTAGTGAGTTGAGAAACTCAGAATGTAATCACTGGAAGGTCAACGGCATTTTGCAATAGTAGTTAGACTGAAAGAAGAGTAGAGTGACTGCTAAATTTTACTAACTTTCTCCCTTTTAGCCAAGTTTGCGTGATTTCCAAGTTGGTATATACACAGGCACAGTTCAATGTTATGGAAGCTTCCCCCAGTTTGGGGGAGTCTTTTAGCAATGTTGCTGTTTTGAGTAGCACCCTCTCAAGGTTCTAGACATTTTGGGATTGCATAATCTCGTCAATTAAATGAGGTATAATTTTTCATAGAGAACTCACCACCTATATCAAACAAAATGCCAGGCCAATACCCTTCCCATGGTGTGTGCAAAAATACCCATTTATTCTCTAGGGATACCTCGGGAGCAGCAGCATGCACAGTTCAACCTATGAATTTTGTTACCAATGTGGAGAATCACACAATGCAGCACTAACATACTGCTGGAAGCAATACACACTTCTGCAGGTATGGAAATGCCACAAACCAAAGCCACTTCCCTTCCCCTAGGATGAGTAAGCCTGCAATGGAAGCTCACTGCCAGTCTCCCACAACAGCCCATCCAACTGCCATGATGCTAAGCAACCATGGGATCATGCTCCGAGCTGTATCCATCTGTAATGGGGCAAAATAACTTGCCTTTGGATACAGTAATGTTTACATTGGGAGAAATCCCTTGATAGCATGGTTTTGTGAGCTGAAAGGGTGTGGGGGGAGGAGGTGTCAGAAATAGTTCAAGAGACAAATTACAATCTTTGCAGGATTTCAGAATAGTCTAGCAGGAGCTTCCAAATGACATTCACTCAGTGTCAAGTGATACAAACACAGGATTTCAGTTGCAAATGTATCAAATATGAGAAAGAACAAAGTGTAAAAAAAAAAAGAACAATAAAGTTTTACAGAAGATTTGGATCATGGAGACTCGCTCTATACATAGATCAGTACATACAAGTTTCGGCATAAGCACCATGGCCAGACTTACACATGGGTAAAACTAGGCATATCTGCCTAGTACACTATTCATCTAGGGGTGCTTTTTTGCCACTTTTTTTGTAATTGGAGAAATTCCTTCCATGTGTTTAGTGGTGTGCACAGAAAGTTGTACCTTGTGTGGAGGGGGGGCATGGTCATGTATTCTATAATTTTCTTACACAACACTCTGAGGTGGGAGTATCACTTGTGTAGGGACTATGGACAGTGTGGTCATTTTAACTTCTGTCCAAACCTCAGAAGTATTTACAAAAGGTCACTATAACTTTCTTCTAGACAGAATGTACTGTTGAGCATTAGCAAGTGGGAATATATTAGTGTGACTATTACTTTCACTTATTTCACAATCAAACATGTCATACATGGGTGCTTTTTGGGGGGGGGGGTTTGAAGTAAGGAGGTATGCTTTTACAAATATCTGTCACCAACAATTTGAAATGCATTAGTTTTCATTTGTTTTGTTTTTTTTCAGTTTTGCCCCAGTCTGACTGCCTTTTGGGGTATAGTGGTGAGGAGGAATGCTGTATGCATGTTTAACAGCAGCCACCTGAAATACAAGATTGTGGCAGTTTGTGCTTTCATCCCAATCTAACAGAGGGATACACAGAAGGTGATTGTCTTTTTGATGGAGACAGGGACTATTCAAAGAGGCGATGCATGTATCCTTGCAAACATTTTACTGCAAACTGCTATTTTATTACACGCAACTTATTTGTTTTATGAAAAAAAAAACGCAATGCCTTTTACTTTTTTTTTTTTTTTTTTTTTTTTTAAGATTAGGTCATCAATACATGAAAAGATTAGAAAAGAGCTCTAAAACAGACCTCTGAGCATCTAGCAGCCCTTGAACACCTAACTTAAGTTGTTTATTCATTCCACAATTAATACAGTGTATTCTTAGCAAGTGAGGCTGCGTTTAAAATATGCAGGGAAAAGTAAATTTAGAGAAAGAGGAATTTTTCCTTGCTTATGTTTTTCTGTTCATGCCATCATTGGATCAACAGGCACACTAATCAACTGGTTGATTTGAGCTCTCCCAGTACGAAAACAAAAACCCAAATAGACAGTTATACTGTCTCTTAACAGTCACTGGGTATTAACTGCACTGCCTGAATGCCAGCAAAGGGGAAATATAGAGAACCTGTGATGAAATCAAATAGAAAATAAGAGAAAACTCTGACTAGTGAGAAACCTGCAGCTGGTGAGCAAAAAGCAGTTCAAGTTTCAGCTTTGTTACATGAGATGGTTTCCAGTTATTTACAAGTAAAAATAAATCAAATCCACTCAAAGATGCTTAAAATCAGTAGCATAGTTAGAGCAGGGGAGAGGGTCAACCACCCTCTGTGCAAAGTACTGGGGAGGGCACCATCAGACATTCATGATCTCTCTAATGCAATAATGGCTTTTAAAAGCCAGTATTATATTTGTGGTCAAACTGGAGCTCTATAACTCTGTGTGCGTGGTCTAAACTGTAGCAACAGTGTAAAAGTTAAAAAAAACGCTCTCTAAAAGCACAGTGCTTGTAGCGCTCCAGTGCTCCATGCAAGCGGGGTATAAACTGTAGCAACTGTTTGCTACAGTTTAAAGTTTTTTGCTTTTTTTTTTAAATAAAATTTGTTGAAGGAGGGTCAGGAACAGGCTAAAGAAATTTGACCTGAATGAATAGAGCAGGGGAAGGGGGTGTCATGCATCTGGCTACCTGGTTAGTGTGCCAGTAGAATAGGTTCATAGGCTGGTACGAGGCTATCAGCTCTAAGGCCTATGTAAGCCTAGCCATAACAATTCCCTGGATATTTCTTCCCACAATATTTACATCTCTGGGCCCCTGTCTAGCAGGGCGACTGACATAATCCCCGGGGTGAATTTCCTATCTTCCATCCAATCAAGGTTCATGAACATTTTTTTCTCTCTTTGTGCTCTTCAGTGGAAGAGTGGGGCACTGGTTCATGGCACCAGCACAGCACATTGTTTGAACCAGACATGCTTCTGCTTAAAATAAATGAAACACAGGTTACACATCAACTCAAAAACAAAAGGGTGAAAAAACAGAATCTTTAACTAGCTATTCAGATGAAGTGATAAAATTGCAAATAAAGTCAAATGAAGAAAAGGCTGGGTGAGCAAAGGGCTTCTCAAGAAGAGCAGTTTAAAAAAATAGAGTTGGAAGACAGATTTTATGAAAGCACAAACAACCAACTAGACTGGTGTTCCACAACAAATGCATTACTTGAGACAGCACACTGTGTGCTTGCTCCAAACCTGGCCAACAGAAACTAGCCAAGACATATTACTGAAGATGCCATCATACCAGCAGAAAGAGTAAAAAGGAAAAGTATTAAAAAATGGAGACAGCAGGGTGTTTGTGGAAAAAGATTATTCACTGTACCACAGACGAAAGAAGTGAATTTATCCCAGCAATTCCGCATATTAAGAGGCAGATGTGAAATTCAAGCTGTTGCATTAAACTGTCTTTAGAATGTTTTTTTTTCTTTCTGGAGGATCAAAGCCATTTTTGATGCAGAACAGGCTAAGGAGGAAATACAGTTTATCCAACAAAAAACAATCCAGCAATAAGGAGAAGACTCTGCTTCTCATTCTTCTGACAGCTACGTTCATAAAGAGCCTTTGCCAGTGAAATGTTTTCCAGTGTTACAAAGGAAAATGCTAGAGAGACACAAAAATACACAGGAGTTGACCAGAAATAGGAGCGTCTTGGACATGAACCGCAGTCTGGTGATGGAAGATGTAGATGATCAGGAAAACCACCAGCACCACTAGAATTAGCAAATAATGAGAGAGACCATTAATTACATTTGTGAAATATGGCTTTGCAAGAAAGTGGCTGAGGCTTGTTGACGTTCTTAAAATGTATGGGTGGACTCTAAAGCATATAAAACTATGTCATTAACATTTAGTACACTACACGGAAAACTAAGTAAAGCAATTTTTATCATCATCAATGCTTCTATAAAATATTTCAGGATATAAATCAAGTTACATTTAAAGTTGTTTTGTACAGTGTGCAGTCATTGGGGGGGGTCTTTCCAATGACTGATGTACATGTAAAAGATATTAAAGTAAACAAGTACCTTTTCTTAGTATAAATCCTCTAGATCACACAACTAACAAGAAAAGGAAGGTTTGGACCAAGTAAATTTCAGTTAATATAATGTGATCTTGGGCTGCTGTGGTGGGAGGCGAGGTATAAAAGTGAAATGATCATGTTATATGCAGAATTCTTTCACACCTATTCTGAGTGGAATTTCACACCTCCTGGCACCTGAAAAGTTACCGCCTTGACTTTCGTCTGAGCTAAATTTCTGAAAATGCAGTTTTTCTATCTACCTTTAAAACAAATGTATACATCTCAAACTATCCACAGTTAGAAAAAAAGTTAAAAAGGTTACTCAAGTACACACTCCTCTTCATCATCATATTAGTACGTCAGCCAGACCCATCATCATATTAGTACGTCAGCCAGACCCATAATCATATTAGTACGTCAGCCAGACCCAACAATTTTATATTTAACAAGTAGTTTGATAATATAAAGAGTTCTTATAAATATGATGTACATATCAATATCTCTAACAGTAGTAGACAGACCCCCAACCACAGTGTGACATTTGTGAACAAAGATGTGATCATTTACCTGCAAATCAGTTTTACAGATATCACGCCATTTGTGAGGCACCTACATAATTATGATTGGTATTTATCTTTTCATATTTAATTTGCAAAGTACAGTTGTCCAATTTAAACTTACCATAACAGCGGAAGTTTGAATGATCACTGCTGTAGTAGCCTTATCTCATGGATTATATCCTGCCAAGCATATAACAGCCAGCTTCCAATTGCTGCTCAAACTGTCAGGCAGCTTGAGCTGAGCTGACTAAAAGATGAGTTTGGGCATGAAGCCCTTGAGAATCTTGTCTGCAGAGAGCGAGGCTGAACCCTGAAAGGACAATGCTAGCTGTTGTGCCTTTCGACTTTTCCTGGTTAGGGGTCGCCACAGTGGAACTCCGGTGTGCTAATGATTGGCAGTTGATTTTTACGTGCTGAGTTGCCAGCCCTAACGCACAACCTTCAACGAAGGTATGCCCATTCATGCACGTCTCCACACAGAAGATGCTCTGTAACAAAAAAATAAATGCCCATTCCATGGCAATAAAAACACACCCAAAACAAGGTGGGATGGAGGAAATGAGCAGCTACTGCAGCAGTGATCATTTAAACATCCTACTGTTATGGGGAGTTTAACTTGCAAAACTTTACTTTGCTCGTGATATTGATTACTGATGCAGTAGCGTTTGGTATATGGATAGATTAACTTAGCCAATAATATTTGGGAGGTGAAAGAAAGTTTAGGTACCCCTAGACCATGGTCCTTGCAACGCTCGATCTGGACTTACAGAAGGAATCAAGCTTTTAGTGCTTTGTAAAAGTACGTAGAGAGGACTAAATGGCAACTTCCATAATACTTCTAGAATGCAACCCTTTCCAAATAGCCATAGATGAAGCCAAGGCCTTGTTAGACTGGGCCTTGACCTTGTCTGGAATGGTTTTGTTATGGTGAGTAACAAAAAGTAATAGCCTTAGACAAGCATTTGGAAATGGTTTGTTTTGATACAGGTTGTCCCCATATTCTCTTTCACAAAAGATCTGAAAGATTTATTTCTGTCAAGATAGCACCTGAATAGATGGTATTCCTATGGAAGTCTGGGTGTTAAGAGGGAAGGAAATAATAAATATATGGATGGTTTTATTTAATAGCATTTTTAAAAGGATAGTAAGCATTAAGATCTTGGAAGAAAGCTTGGTTACCCAAAGAGGATAAACAGATGTAAATCCAGCTTCATATTGACCCATTTCAGTTTTTCACTAGAATTACAAAGCGTTTATGTCTACAATAGCTAAAACAATGGCAAAGATGTTACCAGAATTGCTAAATATGAATTAGTGTGATTTCATGTAGGGGAAAGTACACAACTGACATTAACAGAACAATGATACTCCAGAGGAAAGTAGCATGTAAGAAAATAGAACTGCTGCTGGTGGCACGAAGCAGGTGCATTTGATAGAATAAAAGTTGCAAAAATGGTTCTTTGACTGGATAAACAATCGGTATTCACCTCAAAGCATAAAGTAAAAAAGAATATAACGAACTGACCACGGCTGATAGCAAAAATAGTAAAATGGTAAAAGTTTAATAGAGTAAGTGCTTTCGCGATAAACACATCGCTTCCTCAGACTCTAACATAAAATCTCTCTACATTTAAATCATACAATATCCAATCAAATGGCTTTTCATTCATGACATCATCAAACCAAGAATGAAAATCACGTGGCACCACAGGACCCGGAAGCACATAAACAAAGGCTTTCAAAATAAGCAGATGAAGAAATCAAACAGCTGCTAGGTCTCCAAAAAGATCCTTTAATGTAACCAGGCAAAGTAAAAATCCACAATATCTTCTAAGCGCTTTCACTCTACCACATGCGAGCTTTCTCAAGGCAAACAACCTTGCTGGAAGTTCATTCAAATTAAATACTTCCAGAGTCATCACATGACTTCCTGTGAACCTTTCCCAACAGGAAAATCACCATATAAGGAAATTCTAAAATACATTCTTATTATCATTAAAAATAATTCATTTTCTAAAAATAATTCATTTTCTAAAAATGTCTTGGCGACTGAATAGCATATTGAACTTAAAATTAAATCAAACTATTAAAATGTGTCATAAAACAATTCTGTAAAATATTTTTATAATTTTATAATACAAATAAGTGCAGTAACCCCTTTTAACCATCGGGGGTGAAATCAAAACTCCAATTTAAAGCCTGGAGTTACTAACTGGCATTGTAAAACATTTCTTATCTGAGTTGCCAATGTATAACATTCCATATATCATATAATAAAATCTTATGGATTCAAAAGTGAATAAAACAATAGATGTCATGCTGTGCTAAACTGTGTTATACACGAGCTTGCCTCAATTTCACAACACTAGTGATTTTAAGGGTGTCATTCAGACCTGGGTATCTAGTAGCGTCTAACCTGAGCTGCCAAAATAGCTCACTGTATTCTAATTTTGACTCCCAACTACCCCCTCTTATATCTGGGTTGTACCTGTTCCAACACCATGGACTTTATGTCCATGTCCTTACACGTCAAGGAGCGTTTATAAAAGGCATTACTTTCCTTCCTTACATTGATGTCATTGAAGTGTTCGTAAACCCTTCTCCTAAACACCCTTTCGGTTTTCCCAATGTAAAAAGCATGGCACGTAACACAGCAACCAAGATAGACCACACCCTTGGATCCACAGTTAAAATGTTTGTTGGAACGGAACTTAAATCTTCTGGAGGGAAGGTAGTAGGACCCCGAATTTAGCATAGCGTGACATTGCTTGCACATCTCACAGGGATAAGTGCTTAATTTCTTTCTACTGTGATTTTGTGGATCCTCTAACCTAATATCTAAAAGTTCTTTCAAATTCCTGCCCCTTTTCCTAACAAAAGAGGGGTAACTGGGCATAGAATTCTTAAGATCTTCCTGAAGTCTGAGAATGGGCCAATATTTCTTGATAATCTTCTCGATTTGATCTGAGTTGTTGGAGAAAGTGTGTATAAAACTATTTTTTCCTTGTAAAGTGTGTTTTGAAGGGTTTGGGGACATCTCATTAACCCCCACCCCCAATAGGTTGTTTGCCTTGAGAAAGCTCGCATGTGGTCGAGTGAAAGCGCTTGGAAGATATTGTGGATTTTTACTTTGCCTGGTTACATTAAAGGATCTTTTTGGAAACTTAGCAGCTGTTTGATTTCTTCATCTGCTTATTTTGAAAGCCTTTGTTTACGTGCTTCCAGGTCCTGTGGTGCCACGTGATTTTCATTCATGACATCATAAAATTCAATTTAAAATTTCTTTAAAAAACAGCAGTTTAACACTGGATAGCTGTCTGCCTTCAACATCAGACTTGTGGATTTGAAATAAACAGATTTCTATGCTGATTGTAGAACTAGACACTTGGTATACTTTAGTTTTTGTATAGTCTGCCATGCCTTTTATATAGGCAAGACTGATAGGTTGTTTAAAGAGCGCATACAAGAACATCTGAGGGACATCAACAATAATAAAGAAACTAGTGCCCTGGCCAAACATGTGCAGTCTGCAGGTCCATCACACATTTTCAATTTTATGGCCCTAGAGGTTGTGCAATCTAACATTAGAGGTGGGGATATGAGTAATATTGTAGAAGTTGAACAGAAATTGATTTTGCTGTTGAAGGAAGACAGCTATCCAGGGTTAAATAGTGCAGTTTCACTAAAACCTTTTTTGAAAGCAAGACCACTTGGGCATTGGAACAAATATAGTTTTAGGTGTATATTAGTAAATTTTTTACGTTGTTGTCATTTAAGCACTGTTTTAAACTGCTGTTTTTTTAAAAAAAAAATTGTATTGAATTTTATGATGTCATGAATGAAAAGCCATTTGATTGGATATTGTACGATTTAAATGTAGACAGATTTTGTGTGTCAGAGTCTGAGGAAGTGATGCGTTATTTATCGCGAAAGCGCTTACTCTATTAAACTTTTACCACTTTTACCATTTTACTATTTTTGCTATCAGCCGTGGTCAGTTCGTTATATTCTTTTTTTACTTTATTACTTGATAGAATAAGCTGGGATTTTATGAGTAGGACAAATGAAGCATTTGCATTTCCTAATGCAATAAGAGGATTAATTAACAGGATATATGAAGGGCAGGAGGCAAGAAATAAGGTGGGAAGGCTCCTCTCTGAAAGCGGCATTTGAACAGATGAATTAGGCAGGTGTCCGCTTTCCTCTGTTATTTGCTTTGTATTCAGAACCACTGGCAAAGACAATAAGGGATTCATATATTCAAGTATATAATTGGTACGGTAATCAAGAAAAGTTGGTTTTATTTGTAGATATTTTGCACTTAATAAAGCCAGAAAAGGACATTTCACTGCAGTGGAACATTTCTGAGACAATTTCAGGTCTTTTCAGAAAATAGAATTAAGAATAAAAAAGGCGATGCAGTTAAAAATTATGTACCCACACATGAAATGGATCAGAAAATCAGCAATACCCATGTTTGTGGGAGCACAATAAGATGAATTTTATTTAGGTGCATGTGCTAAAAATCGGTTATGGCTGCTAAGAATATGTGGGTAAAGACTCAAAAAAATAAACACCTCACACACACAATCATATGTTCATTTATCAGTTAACTCTGTTACCTGATTGTTTCCAGCCCCCTCGTAAGAGCAACTAACAGGGTCTCTACCCGCTTCGCTCCCCACCCTGCCCCCTATTCCCTCCCACCCCCAGTGGTACCACCTTTATTACATTCAAACCCCTCCCATCTTTCCAATAGCCAACCACAGCGCTAACCCAACACTACCTCCTCCATCTTCCCACTACTATCACACCTCCTCAACTAACATGTACAAGCTACCTTACCTATGCTCACTGCATGCACTCTCCTTGCACATCTTAAATCCTACCAAAGCTCCATCATTCCCCCACTCAACCACTACCATTGTACTACTACTCACACCACCACTCGTCTCACCCACACTCAGCTCCCCTCCCACAAACTCAAGAACCATCCCTATGCACCCCCCACATATTCTACCAACTATATTACTCAAACATAAAGCATCCCTACAACTTAACATAGTAACCCTCCCACCATACCTATTACCCACAGAGCACAATCATAAAGTTTCCCTTATAAACAAACACATTCAAAAACTGAGAAAACTAATAACCTCATGCATATCAAAACTAGCCCTAAGTGGAGACATCTACCCCAACTCTGGCCCTACCATCTCCAACCCCAATCCTCATAATCAGACTAGAAATCACAACCTCTCCCATATTACAGCCAATAGAAAGCCAAGTGACTTCCTTCTACTAAGCCTAAATATTACAAGTATATCCAACAAAGTCTATGAACTCCATGCCACCATAGACTTGTACTCCCGAGATATAGTCATCCTGACAGAAACCTGGCTAAAACCTCACGTTACCAGTGAGCAAATACTCCCTACAGGTTATGGCATACTAAGAGTAGACCGGCTAAACAAGAAAGGAAGTGGTGTAGCTATAATACTTAAACAGCATCTAAACATCTAGATCTTAAAATCATCAGCTCCACAAATAGGCAATGAAGAAATAATATATACCAACCTCAAAATAAACAAAAGCAAAACCATCAACATAATTGGATGCTACTTCCCACCTGGCCAAAATATCCCTCCACTAGAAAACCTCTTCAGCTGGTCTACCCACCATCTCCCCCAAGAAACTATCATTTTAGGTGATTTCAATATAGACTGGCAATCCTGTTCTGGCAACCATCCAACCCATCATGTAAACCTTCATGGCTTCACCCAACTAGTCCAGTCGCCAACCAGGATAAATAAACTCCAGCAAGCACACTACCCTGGATTGGATACTAGTCCGTAAGAGCCCCCAGTCATATATAACAGGCTGCTTATCAGATGGCCTCAGTGCTCACTCCCCAACATTCCTACTCAAAAAATACCTATACCAAGCTAAACCGGTCATCTACAGTCAAATACATAAAAAACTAAACTTTAACCCACTCACATTCATCTCATCCCTCAAAGAATGTAACTGGCATCCTCTAAAGTACCTCAGTCTTGATGACGCAGTTGAATTTTTTAATACAACCTTCCTCAGCATCCTTAATTACCATGCCCCCATAAGACTTTCCAAAATCAAAGCACAACCCTCCCCCATGGCTACAGAAAACCACCAAGTCAGAAATGAAAAACAGGGATAAAGCCTGGGAGCACTGGCACAAAACCAAACCCCCCTCAACTAGACAGAAATTCCTAGAACTACGCAATAGAGTCAAAAAGCTAATAAAACAGGACAAATTCCAATACTACCAGTCTGCCCTAGACTCCTCCCAACACAGCCCCAAACAATTCTGGTCCTCCATAAACTCCATCCTCCACCCAGATAAAGTCAGTACCCCTCCTCCTAACATCCCTCAATCCTCAGAAAATATTGCTACCTCATTCAACACACTTCACACAAACCATACTATCACTAGCTAAACAACACAATCCCCCTCCCCTCCAACCCACACCTTCAACTAGTAATCTCCTCACTGCCTTCTCTTTTTCTCCTGTACCTACCACCAACATAAAAAAACTCAACTAAACTTAAGCCCACCAAATTAGCAGCAGACATCTCCCAAGTGAATACCTACAAATCGCAGCTGATGCTCTGGCCTACCCAGTTATCCATCTTGATTAACCGATCTCTGTCAAAGTTCCATTCCCACACTGTGGAAAGTATCACATATAATTCCCCTCCACAAAACTAACCAATTACCGCCCCCAAAGCTATTCTCTCTCCACTCTCCAAAATACTAGAGATGCATACGCTCTCAGGTCTCAGACTACCTCCTTACTAAGAACCTCCTTTCCAATACTCAGCATGGTTTCCAACCAAACCATAGCACCACCACTGCCTTACTCTCCTTTACTAACACTATCCTTCAGCATAAAAACAATGGCCATCTCTCCTCTGCTACTTTCCTAGGTCTATCTAAAGCATTTGACATGGTCCCACACAAACAACTTATCTCTGTACTCAATAAACCTATCCTTCTCACAATCAGTCACCAACTGGTTTCAGAGTTACCTGTCTGACCACCAACAATCCGTTGTATGGCAGAATGACATATCTCCCCAACTACCTGTTCTCCATAGTTATCCCCCAAGGATCCATCCTTGGACCCCTACTCTTCTCTGTTTTCACCAATAATCTAGCCTCTGCCACAAAACATGGCACACTCATACAATACGCAGATGACTCAACCATCATCTGCTCAGCCCAGTCACTACCCAAACTGCAAAAAGTCACACAGGAAGCCTTTTCCTCTCTTGAAACTTGGTTATCCGATGCCCAATTATTGCTCAACCCAAACAAAACTAAACTACTCACCTTCCAACCCACCAAGCATACTCAAAACAACTCTCACTTTTAACATCACAGCAAAAGACAACACCACTATATACCCAAATGAACACACCAAATTGCTAGGAGTGGAAATAGACAAACTAAAATTTGACATTCACATATCCATGACCATAAAAAAGTCCACAAAAAACTAGGAGCGTTACACAGAAATAAGCAACTTCTCACCAAAGCAGCAAAGATTTCAATAGCAAATTCCCACCTTATCTCCACACTACTTCATGCCGCTCCAATATATACCAACCTAAGGCAATGCGATCTAAACAAGCTAGAGACCTGCTGCTCCAATATATACCAACCTAAGGCAATGCGATCTAAACACGCTAGAGACCTGCTACAACAAAATCGCCAAATTCGCCACAGGGGCATCCTATCGTAGTCACCACTGTCTCTCACTTCCTGAACTGGGCTGGCTTGAACTCCCTCACCTCCTTAAATGGTATCAACTCTCACTCGCCCACAAACTAGTAAACCATCCACTAAATGTCTCATCCCTCCAGAATCTACTCCAACCCTATCGCACCACCAGTCCACTAAGATCAAGCAACAAAAATCACTTGCAGATCACTAAAGCCAATAACTCTGCTAGTGAAGCACTATTCTCTTGCACCATAGCCAAATTATGGAACTCCCTCCCACCCACAATTACCTCCGTACCATCATGCACCCACTTCAAAACTTTACTAAAAGCACACCTAAAAACATGCTGGCTATGCCCTTGCAACTCCCACTCTAATATCACCCACCCCATCCAACCACTACCTTTCTTTCCACTCCACTAACTACCTTGATTATAGCAAGCCCAGATGCTCATAAGCCTAGTACTTATTATACAGCAGGAACTTCTTATTGTAACATTTGTTAATGTCTGTTACGTACTCCACAGATAAAGATTCTAGTGGTCTACTGATGTACTATGTTCTTCATCTGTAAATATGTTGTAAGTAATTGCTATGCATATTGTTAATCGCTATGTAATCCAATGTAACTACTGCCTGTTTATTTTAACTGTGGAGCTTTTCTCCCCGGGCCTCTGCTGAAAATGGACCTACGTCCAGTCGGACACTCCCTGTCAACAAATATAAATAAATAAATTAATTAAAAAACCCTGAGAAATTGCATCTCTTGTTTATGGATGTGAATGGTAAGATACAAGTACTGAAAATGTTTTCAGTACGTTAAGTTTTATATACAGGTCAGTCATATTGTTATCAACCAGAGAAAAAGGTGTAGACAATTAATGAAGCATTGGAGAAGTTTATTTCAGACAGGATGAGGGCGGTGGTTGAGTGGGATGGATTGGTTATCCCCATACAGTAAGACAGTTTAGTATTACCTTATTTGTGTGGATAGCTTGGAGCTATGCAGCTAAAGCTCATATGCATGACACAAGTACAGAACTGTTAATCAAAGTGGAATGGGATGATGACAAACTGTTGGAGAGTAGTTCAAGAAATGAAGAGAGACAGTCATACACTGGGTGCAGATCCTTATGGGAAGTAAAAACAACTGTACGGAAAATTATATTCATAAAGTTAGAGGATATTTTAGGAGCCTAGTCAACATAGGAATGGAGAAAAATTTTGCCAACAAGGATGGCTGCATCAATATATGGGTACAGAAAAAAAGGTAAAGGGGGGCTACAATTTAATGGAAACAACTGGCAAAGGAACCAATGTATTGGGAGAAAATTAGACAGGGAATGGTAACAGAAGGGGGTGATGCCAAGCAGAAATTTGCAGTTCATGTTAGAGAAAGCCTTCCCTAACATGAACCGATAACTGTACATGCAAAGAGAAACTGACAGTGGATACCCAAGTGAAAGAGCAGCTCTGGTAGACTTTTTAGTCAGGTCTAGAACTGAAGCTGTAGTACAGGGTATTTAGTAGGGCATACAAAATATTACATAACTATGGGAATCACATCAGTGGAGGTTAGAAAAACTTGGAAAAAAGACTGGAAAAGCAATTTACAAAGAACAATGGAAGGAGATGTATCTGGTGCCCAGGTATACAGTAAAGTCCAAAAGGTTTAGAACTTTTGCCTTGAAGTGTGTGCACTGGTATTTTTAAACATGAAGTAGACTTCAAAGAATTTTCCTCAAGATTAATACCAAATGCTGGAGTTGTGATGAGAAAGAGAAAGGTAACTGGGAACATGTTTTTGGGAAAGTAATGAGTTGGCAGATTTAAAAATTTCCCTACAGATAACTCTGTCAGAACTATTGGTGGAAAGAAATGGCTGTAACTAAGGAAATTATTCTTTTGGGTTGGATCACAGAATCATAATTGCCTAGATATAGTAAGGCCTTATTAAGCTTAATGCTATGGGCTGACAGAAAAAAAAACTACTAGAAAATAAAAATCAAAATCTAAACTAACTGTAATTGAAGGAATGAATTTTGTTAGAGACAAAAGAACTGGAAATGGGATATTTGGAAAAGGGAAGGAGCAAATTGTACAGAAATAAATGGAATTTGTGGGAATATATGCAGAAGAATGTAGGGAAAGCAGGAACTGAACAATTTGTGTAATGTTGGAACAAATGGAAAAACATACATGTAATGCATAATAGATAAAAATATAAAAGAAAACCCATATTAATGTTTATTATGTGTGGGCTTCTATCAAGTTCTAATTTATAAAGATGTTTAAAAACATTGGAAAATGGTTCTAAAATGCACCTCAAAACAAATAACCCTCAAGCTTACTTCAAAAATTCCCTCTAGAGTTATTACAGTAACATCTGGCTTAGTTAGGATATGCTGAAAGAGCAAAGAAAGACTGCGGAGAAAGATAGTGTGCAAAAAGGAAGTAGTATTCTAGATGACATGGGGAGGCCATGGTGAAAGGAGGGAATGGGATAGATCTATATATCGATATAGTTATAGCTATACACACACACACACACACACACACACACACATAAAAGTGTGTGTGTAGAAGGGGCAGTAAGATACATGCATGTGTAGGCACTGGGAGATGCACGTGTAGAAGGGTGCCATTTCACCCAAGATTGGCCCTGATCAGCTCAATTCATTGCTCATTAAAATGTTGCAATGAAAAAGCCAATGCTGTAAAAATATGCCTTTTCAGACAACAAATTACTATAAGTAAACACAGCAAGTGCTCTGTTTATATCAAAGTAATGAAACATATGCTTTAGAGGGTGAAATGCCCAGGAGTAGGACATGGAAAACAGCCTTCATTCACAACAGAAATGCATTTTGTATACACTGCCATTACTACAAGCACCAGTTATAAGGCTAAGCAGACACACAATCTTTAATAACAGCTAGTCAGTTGTCTGAAGTGCCTAATATGAAACACTTCATGGTAACTTGACACACTCAACAAGGAAGTGGCCTACTTTTACACAATGATGGAAAGTACCCTATAATGCATCAGAAAACAAAAAAAGTCGAAGGCTATGTCATTTTTACATCACTCTGCCTTAGTCATCCAATACACTATTGAAGATGGCTATCTTGCCAATAATCAGCTGAATTAAGCATGACAGAGTGACTCACCAGACTTTTTCTTAAAATATTTTACTAAGAAATTATTTGTGCATTTGTTAAAACAGAAAGCACATTTTCTCATGTATATTCAAAAGAAATGTACCATACTTTTACTACATATAGAGGGAATATGTTTACTTCAAGCACAGCTCTAGTCAAAATGCATCTTTGCAGTCACACTTTACAACAAACATGTACACAAAAGGGCAAATAGTCCTGGGTTTGTCAAGACAATGTTAAAATAACTGTGGCATCATGCACAGATAAAGCGATCAGGAAAAATACCAGTTACTCAAAAAAGAACAGCTGTGTAGGATGAACTTGCCATAATAACAGATGTTCGAATAATCACTGCCACAGTAGGCTTATTTATATAGGTTAACTCCTGTCAAAGACATAACAGCCAGACAGCTTCTGAAGGTTCAGGGTACCATCCACACGACCAAAATGTCAAGCAGCTTGAGCTTAGACAGCTAAAAGACAATTCTAGGTGCAAAGCCCTTCACAGCTTTCCTGCCGGTAGAGAAAATGAGGCTGAACTCTGGAAGGACAATGCTAGGAATAACACAAAATATTCACATCCTGGCATGAAAAACACACCAAAACACAACAGGGTGGAAGGAGGAAGCGGCTACTGCAGCACTGATAATATGAACATCTACTGTCATGGTATGTTCAACTTGCATTTAATCACTACTGCAGTAGCCTTAATTACATGGCTAGATTAACAGAGCTAGCTACATTTGTAATGTAAGGAGAAGAGTCCAGGAAACCCTACAGAATGGTCTTAGCAAAGATTAATCTAAACCTAGAGAAGAAATCAAGCTTATAGTACTTTATGTACAGAGGACCAAATAGCAGCTTCTAGAATACTCCTAGAATCAAACCCTTTCCAAAAAGCCATAGATGAAGCCAAGGCTCTGGTAGACTGGGCCTTGACCCTGCCTGGAACAGATTTGTCATTTTGAGTAGAACAAAAGGTAATAGCTTTAGACAACCATTTGGAAATAGTTTGCTTTGACACAAGTTGCCCCTTCCTCTTACTTTCACAAGAAACGGTCAATTGAGCTGAAGATTTGAAAGATTTAGTTCTGTCAGGATAGTACTAGAGTTGTCTGTGGACATCCAAGGTATGGATTCTTTGAATGAGGTGCCTAGTTGACATCCCAGAACGCAATTGTGTGTGAGGGGGGGTCAAGAAAGACTTTTGAATGTTTTCCTGGAATCCCAGCTTGTGTAAGCATTCTCTCACCCAAGAGAGAGATTTCTGACATTTTGAAAAAGACTCTGCAAAGACAAGTCATGTACATATGGAAAAACGTGGATACCCTGTATCCTGCAGTGAACTATAACGGGAGCTAGATAGTGGATAGTGCAAAAGGTAAGGCAGGAATAATAAACGGCCAAAGCAGAGTCACTCATTTGCAACTGAGCAAATTGTTAGCCTGCTGTGGTGGCAAAGGCTGTTTGCTCAACTTTTTCTTTTTGTCTAGAAGGGCTGACCATGGGACTGACAGTCTGTTCCATGCTCGGGTCGAAAATGGTGTCTTTCCTGGGGGAAGACGAGCAACAAATGCCGGTAAAACTACTAGTCCATAAATGTCACTTTTTTTTACAGAAAAGCACAGTAAAAAGTACTTTCAAACACTGACATCCCCAGAACAGAAAAATATACACAATTTTCCACAGAAAATATGGTATGTTAGTTTGCATTACTTTTAAAATGACAGAAAGAATACTCGTTTAAAAGTATGTTACAGTCTTGATACAGTCCATTAAAACATACCACTCCTAGCTTTAAAATAACCTTTCTGAAGAAGACAGTAATAAAACATCAATAAATATAAGAGAATGGAAGGTTCTTCTCTCAAATGGAATGTCTGTCCATCAAAGGAAAGGACAAGACAATGCGCCCTGAAGCTTTGGAAACCAGCTAGCTCTTATATCCTTGGCAGGATATAACCCATATAAGCTAAGGTTTTTCAGCACTGATTAATATGAAGAACATTTTATATGTTAACAAGAATACTTAAAAGGATAAACACAAAATCTAAAAAATAAAAGCACAAAGTACAGAGATAAAGAGTCTATAAACAAAAAAAAAATGCATGCTCATCCATGCTTGCATGTGTGCTCACATGCACACATACAGGAGCTATGCATGTGCTTTCCAAAGCATAGAGTTCTTGCAATCTACTTTCAAGAGAAATGAAAAACCTCCAATCAGACTCTGTACTAGGACCCTAAAGATGCACTAAATAACTGAATGGACCACAAGGCCTCACAGTTAAATTTACAAAATATTAATGCAGAAGAAAAAGGCAATGTTCATTCGAGGAACATATTTTGGCACTAGAATGGCAGTGTGAGCTCTGATGCAAAACAAAGTAGAAACATTTTGCATATACAAGAGAAGAAATCCAGATTATAATCTTCCATATCTTAAATTTGGATGATTTTTAAAAGGGTTCATAAAATAAGCATAGTCTCCAATAAAATTGGCAGCGTTTCAATTTTGTTACTCAGAAGTGGGGACCACTTTTGCATAAGTGGTCAAATGCAACACAATGAACACTACTGACAAATGGCAGTACGTCATTTTGAGAAATCTGGGGTGGCCTAATTTTTGGTATTGCACTTTTCTCCACACTGTTGTGATCCTGGAATTAATTATATTAATTAGGTTGGGATGTGAAAGTGCTGAAAATGTGAAATGTAATTTCTGTTAGTCTTGTCAAAGTACTGTTTAATTCTGATGAAACAGTACTTCAGCCTTTTATGTTCACTGGGACATTTACTGCTTTTATAGCAAATGCAAATATGGCCTACACTCCAGACCCATACTGAAATTCTCTTACTTTTGCGCCTTGCAAAATGTTTAAAAGTTTGTCTACCAAGTAATAACTCGCCTCAGCTGTAATAATTTCCAAAAGCAGCTAAGTTAACCAATGAAAATATGGGATAAGCACACTAATTATGAAAGCCACATCCCTTTAAATAAAGATTTAGTAGGTTATCAGTTTAGATTTCCTCTTTTAGAGCTCCCAGCTCAGCTTTTTTCTCCCTCATTCCTACACTTGGTGCTTACCTCATTCAAGGCCATAGTGTCTTTTTTGTATACCTCCAGTACACACTCATAGTGCCTTATGACGTCTGAACCTTTTTTATGTCTGGCTTCTTTAAGTGACTTACCAGCTAATACTTAGTATTAGGAAGTGTGAGGAGTTATTAACAAAATGATCCCAGGATTGTTAATCCTGGGATGTCCTGTAGGAGAGAAAATATTCACAGTTTTGTCACTTATTATTTATATTTTTATATCACACAGTCCTACATAACATTGACGGGTATTGGTGTGATATGCCATGGTGGGAGACAGGAAAATTCATTGTTAGTGTCCTTTTATATCACATTATACCAGAGATACAGCTGGTTGTTTTAGTAATTATGAAAATAAATATTTCCATATGTATTTATTTCAAAAGCCACGTGACTTACCAACTGTCATATGACATCAGGTGAAACCTTACATGTTAAAGAAAACAGTCAAAGCCACAAAACCGTTTGTAGAGACACCAAAAAATAAACTTGTAAAAATGATAGATGCCCAAAAAGGCAGTAGAAACACCATAAGCTCTACACAATTACCATATGGAAATGCCAGGTACCAAAGTCTTTATTATTCAAAGGGTGGAGACGTTAATTTGGGTAGAACAAAGTTCAAATCCCATGAAGTAACCGGTTCCCGAAAGGGAGGTCTCAACAAAGTGGCACCTTTAAGGAAAGTCTACACAATCTTTGTGGCATCAGATTGGACTCCTGTTGGCCCAAATGGAAATTTGAAATTGCTGCCAACTGAACCCTAATTGTGGCAGCAGCAGAACCCTGGTAAAAAAGTTCAGACAAGAACTCCAATACCACCAGAACAGACGCAGTAAAAGGGTCAACATTCCTTTCCTCACACCAGATAGAAAACCTTCTCCATTTACTGGTGTATAACTTTCTAGTGGAGGGTTTATGAGAAGATGTAAGAATGCGAGTCACAGAGGGTGAGAAATCATGAAGCCTGACTAGGAATGGAACTGGAACAGCCAAGCTGTCAAACTGAGGGTGTGGAGGCTGGGATGAAGAGAGCCTGACATGTGCGTCAATAGATCTGGCACTGGGTCCAGAGTCCATGGGTTGTCTAGTAGGCGAGGCCTGAGGAAAGGGAACCAAACCTGACAAGGCCAGTGAGAGTGATGAGGATCTATTTGCTTCCCAACAGTTTCACTTTCTGAATAACCTTGGATATGAGTGGGAAGGGTGGGAAAGCATAAAGGAGACCCAGGGGCCAATCGTGAACAAGTGAGTCTCTCGGTGACTCCCCCGGAGGGGGAATGAGGGAGAAATAGCTGCTGCATTTGGAGTTGATCGGGCTGGCAAAAAGATCGCAGCAAGGCTGTCCCCCATCTGCAGAAAATCTGTTACGCTATTTCCTGCTTCACTCATGAGGCATCAAGATTGCCCGGCTGAGTTTGTCGGCTATCACGTTGGTTGTCCTGGGATGTGCGTCACCACAAGAAAGTGCTGGGAAGATATAGCCCATTTCCAAACCTGAATGGCCTCTCGACATAGTGGGTATGATCGGGTTCCGCCTTGTCTGAGATACCATACTACCAACATGTTGCCGGATTGTATTGCAATAGTCCCAAGAGGAAGAAGGTCGTGGAGTGCTTGCAACGCCAGGAGCACTGCCCTCATCTCTAGGACACTGATATGCAGGTGGGCCTCGTGATCTTGCCATGTGTCTTGGACAGTCCTGCCTAGATAATGCCCCCCCCCCCCTATCTGTGAGGCATCCATGATCACAGTGGCAACGGGCTAGCGAGGGAGGAATGGGGTGCCTGTCATTAACTGGTTGGGTTGGTTCCACCAACAGAGGTCCTTCTTGCAAAACTCTTAACAGGATGTGGTGGTATAGAGGCAGTTGTTGGAAGGACCACTGGGACGATAGAAGCCATTGAAGAATCCGCATGTGCAGTCTGGCTAAAGGTACTAGTAATATGGTGGTGGCCATGGTCCATAGAAGTTTCAGTACAGCCTTTGCCTTGACTTTTCGAAGGGGGAGAAGACAGTGAATTTGTTGTAGGATATTCTGTGCCCTTTCTGCTGTAAGATGAGCCAACATGGCTACTGTGTCTATTTCTGTGCCTATAAAAGTCACAAATTGAGAGGGCAATAAGGCAGACTTTACCCAATTTATAGTAATCCCCAACTGGGCACAAAGTTGGATAGTGGCGTCTCTTGTTTGAAGTAGATGCCTGGTGGAGGCAGTCAGGAGCCAGTCGTCCAGATACAGAAACACTTGGAATTCTAGACGTCTCAGGTGAGCTGTCACTACCGCCAGAAACTTGGTGAACTGGGGGGCTGTGGTAAGACCAAAGGGCAGAGCACGAAACTGATAGTGACTGGCTCCCAGCCGGAAGCGTATATGGCTCTTCGACGCTCTGTCCATTTTTATATGGTAGTATGTGTCTTGGAGGTCTATTGAGCACATCCAAGTGTCTTTCCCTAATAGAGGGAGTATAGACTGCAAGTGTCACCATCTGGAACTTGTCCTTTACAGATTTGTTTAGTTTGCTGAGGTCCAAGATGGGCCTCCAGTCCCCTGTACATTTTGGAACTAAAAATAATCTGGGGTAAGCACCAAATCCTACTTGGTCTGTGGGGACAGTTTGGATGATTTGTGAGCAACTTGTTCACTTCCAGACTTGCTCGATCCCTGTGATTGGGTGTAACATCCGGGATCCTCTTGGGAACATGAGGTGGAAGAGAAAAGGCTCTGGAGTAACCTCTGGTGATAATTCTTTGTACCCATTTGTCTCGGGTGATACTTGGATACAAAGAAATGCGATCCCCGACCGGCTCCAGAGAAGCACAATCAGGCCCCCACATCAGGAGCTCTAATATGGCTGGCCTCGAAACGAATCGCAGTCTCCCTGGTTTTGCAGTCCGCCCCTGCCTCTAGGGCGGTCTACCATTTGCTCCTCCTCCTCTGCCTCTGAAAGAGGAGTCACCATGTGCATCCTGGAAAAACCTCTGGGACTTCTTGAACCACATTTTACCACCTCTCTGACCCTTGGGATATAGTGTAGAGGGGACAGTAAAACATATTCCCACGGCAGACAGTGTTTTCACTTCTTGCTCGCACCTGGTGAGTGTCTTTTACCTCCGGTCCAAACAATGAAGAACCGTCAAAGAGGGCATTGGTAAAAGTAGAGTTGAACGTCTCTGCAAAATTAAACAAGCGCATCCAGGAGTGCCTCCTTAGGGAAACTCCTGAACCTGCTGCCCTGCTTGCTCCATCGGTTGCATAAGAGATCAGCCTCATGGACAAGTTAACAAAGGAATTCAAGGTGGACAACTGAGCAGACACCTGATCAGGGACTCCTTCAGTGGATGTACCTTGTAGAGTCTCTCCTAACTCCTTAAGGAGATCTCTCTGAAGCCTTGTAAAGTGTGTTAGGTAGTTCAGCGATATGAGAATAAATGTCGCTGATGAAAAGATACGCTTCCCATACCTGTCCATCGTTCAAGACTCCTTGTTTGGCAGATGGACAGATGAAGTCTCCGCTATTTCCTTCTTAGTGGCTGCAGCCACAACCATGGCATCTACGGGAACACCCTTTGATAAAAATTCCTTCTCCTTGGGGGCTGACAGAAATTTATTAGGTCTCCTGGGGTCTGGCTCCACTGACATCAGGAGTCTCCCACACCTTTCCACTAACAAGCTCTAAAAGTTAGTCAAAGGGTGGACACACCCAAGAGGCTGAACGTTGAGACCCGAAAGCCTTCATGTACACTGACTCCTCATCAGAATGGGCAACAGTGGGCCAAGCTGCACCTCTGCTTAAGGATCTCCAAGATGTCCAAAAGGTGGCATCATCAGAGGATGACTTGGGGGACCCTTCTGACTCCTTGAGGTCAGTGTCGGAGGTAAGACTCATTCAGGGAGTCTATATGCTTCCTCTTGCATGCCCTCTTCCGAGGAAGCTCCTCAGAAGGGTATTCTGGGGAGGTCTCTGAAGAGTGGGGGCCACCAGCCAGGGGTTCCTGAGGCTGCGGGTCTCTGCTGTCCAGTGAGGGAGTAGGTGCTGAGACGGAAGTCGGTGCCCAAGGAGGAAGAGTGTCAATACCCCTGGGTGGAGCTGATGATCGGGACAGCATACTCATCTCGAAGGCAGACCTCTCCGGCTCTGAAGACCTCCCCAGCTCCAAGGGGACGGAGGACGCCATCGGCTCTGTGATAGATGTAGGGTCCGAACTAACTCTAGCCGACGCACCGAGAGGGAGACTCTAAACCAAAGAGGTCCGGTTCCAGGCGTCCCTGTCGGGGCTGACAGGGGAGCTTTGGCTCCTAGACACCACAGACAGCACTGAAGGTGTCGGAGTGGAACTCTGCTCCGAAACAACCTTATGGGAATGTGAAACCGAGGGTTCCTCAACCAGCTGTACCGAGCACTCTGGCTCTGAAAGCACAGCACGGCTCGGAGGAGGAATCACAAAGGGGGAAATGGGCTCAAGTGGCTCTGGAACAGACTGGGGTCGGAGCAAACAGCATTTTTGGCAAGGCAGATTACTTCAGGCGTCTCAGCACTACTCTCTCCACATCATCTTCCGATAGGCTCCTGGAAGATCTGGAAGACAGTGTGGAAGATCTAGACCTCTGTATGATAGGGGACCTTAACGTAGAGGGAGACCAGCAAAGGATCCCTAGACCGGCTCCGATGTCTGCTATCAGTGGTCAGCTCCAAACTGCCTGGTGCAAACACTGTAGCCATAGTAGCCATGTCCTCGATCAGTTCCGAACTCAGTGGAGCCAAGGAGGAAGAAGACTTGGCTGGTTTGGAAATTTTGGGAGGTGGTTCTGATGCATCAGATGGTGCCGGGGAATGCCTCTTAGAAGATTTAGTCTTTTCTTTCTTGGATCCATGCGATTTAGAGGAAGACTACTAACTGGCCAGGTCTTCCTCAAAAGAAGGCTTAAGGAGACCTTTTAGTATTAGTTTATTCTTTCTCTCCTGTAATACCCTGGCACTGAACGAATGACAAAACAAACATGTTTCTTGTAAATGGATGGCCCCTAGGCAATACACACAGTTACTGTGGCCATCGGCAATGGACATCTTCTGCGAGCATTTCACACACTTTTTAAACCCCGAGGGTTTATGACCTTTTGCCTCTTTAGACATAGAACTGAAGATGTAGCAAAATGACAGAAGCCAAACACTTAGAGGACTAGTTCCTCTAACTTAAACGGGCCTATCCCTTACTGCACTAGCAATCACATAACCATGAGGACTAGGTCCTCTAACTCAAACGGGCCTAGCCCTGAGTAGAAAAAAAGAATGGGAGAAACCTAGGTCCTCTAACGCAAATGGACCTAGAGAGGACATAAAAGGCCAGAATTAGCAAATTTACTGACACACAGACACGCACACAGACACGCACACAGACACGCACACAGACACGCACACAGACACGCACACAGACACGCACACAGACACGCACACAGACACACAAGGAAGAGCCTCTATACAAACAACTATGCCTTAAAAGCGATAAGGGAACCCTTGTCAGCTAAGGTAAATCCCACAGATAACTGGATTACTCCAAAAATAACTAGCTTAAGCTAACACAGCACACTAAGAAACACTACATAGCTAAGCTAATAATGCACTTTAAAGAATACTGCACACAGAAAGTTAAACTGAGTGCAAAACACGCCTTAAGCACTAAATATCAAGCTAGCAATGCCTGAACTAACTAGCCCAGTAAATAACAACTAAGGGCAAAACGCTCAGAAAAAGAAACTAAACTGGCACACAGAATACCAATGAGAACAAGGCCAACGGCCAACCAGTTCTCAACAATAATTAGCTAGAGGAAAAAAAGTACTGCAATTTACTAAACTACTCTAACGATAGGCAACAATACTAGCAAAGGCTATACAATTCTATATTTAAGCTGAAAATAGTTGAAAACAAAAACACCTGTAGAAACTCAGAACACCAAAAGACCACAGCACAGTACCAAGAACCACTCTTTATTCTGATCCAGGGATAATATTTTAAACAGGTCACGGGTGTGGCCATGGGGGCCCCTTGTGGCCCATTATTTGCAAACATTGTCATGGCTGCCTGGGAACATGAGGTTTTACTCGAGTCACAGTACGCCCAGTATATTCATTTATAGACCAGGTATCTGGATGATTTGTTTTTGGTTTGGTCGGGTCCTAAGGATTTGATTGTTGAATTTATGGAGTACATGAACAATTCTACTGTTTTTTGTGTTTTTCACATAGTATAGGTGAGGGCACAATTAACTACCTCAATGTTCTGTTGAAGAAGGATCCATTGTCCAATGAACATTCATCTAAAATTTATAGGAAGCCCACCTACTCCAACAGTTTGTTGAACTTCAGTAGTAGTCACCCGTTCTGCCAGAAGGCTGTTATCAAGGGTCAAATGGTCAGGGCAGCCAGGATGGCCTCTTTATGGGATGATTTTTTTTCAGATGAGTGCGAGATCTTAACTTCCATATTTTTGAAGCGTGGTTATCCAGAGTACCTCATCAACGATATTAAAAAGGAAGTTTTGATGAAACAGTCGGGTAATTTTACAACTTTATTGGCCAGTCGACAATTCTGTGTACCATCGGTTGAGGAGTTGGGGAAGGTGGGTGAATACCTGGCAGAACAGTCTGTATTGGTGGATAATGGACGGGTGGATGGAGGGATCCGCCCGCTGTTTATAACCACTTTTAGTTTGGATTATGGCCCTACTGAAGCTATCAGGAAGAATTGGCAGTTACTGACCAACAATGCTGAACTATTGGAGAAGTTGGGGGTAGGCCCTCAATTGGTTTACAAAAGGGGTAAGTCCCTCAAGAATTTGTTTGATGGGATACACTTCACGTTTTAAGCAAGGAAAAATGTCAAAATGTGGATAGTGTTCCTCAAGTCATTGTATTTTGGAAATCAAGGAGTGCTTTGTCAATAATATTAGGATCAATGTCAGAGGTAATTTTAATTGCTAGGTGAAGGGAGTAGAGTACATGGCTGTATGTAAACTGTGCCCTGCTTTTTATATGGGGAACATGGAAATAAAGTTGAGGCAATGTATTCACGAATATCTATACGATATAAGGAAAGCTAAGGCCTCTATTGCTCTACGGAGGCATATTTCTTCCCACAGTGAGCACAGTTTTTCATTTTGTGTTTTGGAGCAAACAGAACTCCCAAGGGGTGGTCCCTGGTCAATTTTATTAGAGGAACATGAGTTATGGTGGCAAATTTTGTTGAATGCCACAGTACCACCTGGTCTTAATGATGTGAACAGCATTAGCAGTGTTTTAAAAAGGAAAGTGTATAACAGATTAATTTTATTTCAGTTGAATTGTGTGTGTGTGTGTTTTTTTTAAATCTAAGTGAATAGTAGGAGTTTCGTCATGTGATGGTATTCACATGACTTGCAGACAGTATTTCAAGGAAGTGTTTTTAAATCTTCATTATGTCTAAAGAATTCTTGTTGATGAAAGTGCCAACAACTGTGGAATAAAGAGTGATTCTTGGTAGTGCTGTGGTCTTTTGGTGTTCTAAGCTGAAAATAGCACAAAACAGCAAAAAGATTAGCAACAAGAAGAAGCACATCTGAACTCGTCGACACGGCAAAAGAGATCTAGGGATTGTACTGGTGCACCATGGGATACCTACCTGTCCACAAGCCAACTAGAAGACTTTGAGCTTGCAAAAAGGCAGAGTCGGAGCAGAGGATCAGCTCCGAACCCATATGCAAGAATGAAGGCAAGCTAGGACTACAGAACATCAACTGTTAAACTGCAGGCCTTTGTTCAAAGTATATTTTTGTTGTACAAGCTGAAATGACAGCTCTTCCCCCCACACTTTGGTAAATGTGCTGATACTTTACAAGAATCTGACTTTTCTTTAAATGTCACAGACATCTTTGATACTACATTCAAATCATCTTAAAATGTAAAGCATAAAAAAGTTATGTTTTACCATAATGTTCCATCTGCATTGTAGATCTTTATAAATTCATTACTGTTAGGACTTCGGTTCCGTCCTCAGAACAGACGCGGCCATTACCAAGATTGCTCCAGCCAAAAACTCTCAGCTAAGACCTTCTCATAATGCTCCTCTCAGTGTCTTCACATCGAGTTCGCCCCCCCCCCCCTTAGTATAGAAATAATGAGAGAGAGAGACAACAGGAGGCTCTGTCTGAGCAAATACCTTAACTAAGGAAATCCTAAAGTCCACCAGGAGTCCAGGCAGGGGGAAGGAGTGTGGGAAGTAATGAATTAAAGATCTACAACACAGCTGGAAGGCTATGGTAAGGTAACTTCTTTATCTGATGTTGTAAATCTTTATTCATTCCTTACTGTTAGGACCGAGTCCCCAGCTACTGGAGTCCTGGGTGGCCCTAAGGAAGGACATTCCTGAGCACCATAGAACCAAAAGATGCTCGTCCTCTGGAGGCCAAATCCAATTTGTAAGAGTGATAAAGGTATGCGGTCTTGCCCAAGTGGCTGCTGTGCAGATATCATCCTTAGAGGCTCTGGAATGAAAAGTCACTCAAGTAGCCATCGATCTAGTCAATTGAGCCTTTATTCTGGAAGGTAAAGACACTTTGTTCTGATGGTAGATGAAGGCAATGGCATTTCTAAGCCAAGAAGATGTCGTTTTGGAGACAGGCCTACCCAATCAGAGTCCTGCAAAGGCCACAAACAAATGATCCATTTTTCTGAAAGATTTAGTTCTGTACAAGTAGAAACGAAGTTGCCTACGAACATCGACAGTATGCAAAAGATATTCCCCTCTATTTGAATGGTGAGGGAAGAAAACCAGTAGGTCAGTAGATTAGTTGATTGGTTAACTGAAAACCCAGAAATGACCTTGGTCAAAAATGAAAGGTCAGTACATAGGGACACACTTTCCCTATGAAAAATCAAGTAAGGTGGTCTGACACTCAAGGCCTACAACTCCGATACTCTTCTCGCTGAGGTAAGGGCTACTAGAAGTAGGGTCTTCCAAGACAAAAATTTCATATCACATGAATAAGAAGGTTCAAAAGGAGGACTTAATGACTGAAGCACCAATGTCAAGTCCCAAGGCTCTATAGGAGGCTTGACAGGAGGTTAAACATGTAATACTCCTTTCAAGAAGGAGTTGCACAGTCTGTGTGACATCACAAAAGAATCAAATCCATTGTGAAAATCTGCAAATGTACAGTAATTGTTGATGCTGAAGCTCCTGCATGTAATAGAGTAGTCCGGTATTGTAGGCTCTTCTGAATGGGCATGGAAAAGGGATTTATGTTATGATCTATGGCCCATGTAGAGAACCTAGCCCACTTACTAGAATAAATTTTCCATGTGGAAGGTTTGTGTGAAGCCAGAAAAATCTCATGAACAGGAGCTGACACATCAGGTAGCCTGGCAGTCATTGGAAGTGAAGAAACCAAGTTGTGAGCTTGAGGCTATGGAGACTGGGGTGAATCAGTCCCTAAGGGTGAGAGAGCAAACCTTGGAATTGATCCAGGATCCACAGGGTGTGAATTAGATGAAGCCATAGGAAAGGGAACCAGACTTGATGGGGGCAATGAAGATCACTCTGCTTCTCAAAATTTGAGCTTTCTGGAGGAATTTCTGGATGAGGGGAAAGGCATACAGCAAAACCGGGAGCCAATCGTGCATCAGAGCATCCCTCGGTGATCCCTCTGAGGGGGGATTAAGGCAAAGTAGCTTCTGCATTTGTTGCTTAGGGGGGAAGAAAACAGGATGCAGCAAGACCTGCCCAATGGCAAAAGATCTGATCCGCTATTATAGGACTGAAGGACCACTCATGAGGCATCAGAATGTTCCTGGTCAGATTGTCCACAATAAGGTTGGAATTCCCAGGAATGTGCATTGCTATAAGAAAGCAGTTGGAAGCCATTGCCCAGTGACAAATTCACATGGCTCCCAACACAGGGGGTAAAGATCTGGTTCCACCTTGTTTGTTGACGTACCAGACTACGGACATGTTGTCCGATTGAATTGCAATGGTCCCAAAGGAAGGGATGTGTGAAACCCTTGCAACGCTAAGAGAACTGCCCTCAATTTCAGGACATTTGTGTGCAAGTTGGCCTCCATGGGGGACCAGGTGCCTTGGACTGTCCTTCCCTGGAAATGCCCCACACCACCCTAACAGGGAAGCGTCTGTGGTCACCGTGGCCCTGGGTTGGGGAAGGTGAAACGGTCAACACCAAAGATTTGATTCTGGCTTCATCCACCAAAACATTTCTTTCTTGCAAAGGTTTGTAAGGCATATCATGTTGTCGAGTGGGTGGGATAAAATCAACCATTGTGACGAAAGGAGCCACTGTAATAGTCTCATGTGCAAACTCACCAGAGAAACTAAGGCAATGGTTTCTGCCATCGATCCCACTAGCTGTAGTACAAGGTGTGCTGGTACAAAGGTCTGTGGAAGGAGGACTTGAATCTGGCTTCTTATTTTTGAAAGCCTGTGAAGAGGAAGGGATGCTTGACAGGACTGTGTCGAAGATCGCTCCAATGAATTCCAGTGCTCTTGTTGGAGACATTTGAGATTTGTCCATGTTGACCGTGATACCCAAGAGAAGAGCAAGGGGCTTGAGTGTAAGAGAGGCTGTGAATGAGAAGATTCCTGGTCATGGCGGTAAGGAGCCAATTGTCTAAATATGGAAACACCTGGAATCCTTGTATTCAGATGAACTACTATGATTGCCATACATTTGGTGAACACTCGGTGGCTGTCAAGACACCAAAGGGCAGTACCTTGAACTGATAAGGACTGGCTCCCAGCTGGAAATGGAGAAATCTCCGGGAGCGTTTGTCCATCTTTATGTGGTAATATGCATCCTGGAGGTCTATAGAGTACATCCAGTTGTCCTTCCCTAGAAAGGGGAGGATGGACTGTTCCATGACCATCCGGAATTTTTGAGGTGTTATGAATTTGTTTGGTAAGCTGAGATCATCCAGAATTGGTCTCCAGTCCCCTTTCTTCTTTGGCACTAAAAAAAAACCTCGAGTAAAACCCGGATCCTCTCTGGTCTGGTGGGACTGGCTGGATGACTGTTTCTTAGCAGCTTTTCGATTTCTAAGGCTACCTCCCTCTGACTGGGTGGATCACCGGGGATACGTTTTACAGATTGAATTAAGATTGAATGGGATACGATAGCCTCTGGATATTATTCTCTGCACCCACGCATCCATTGATACGAGTTGCCAGACCTGTAGGTGCAGGGAAAAATCTACCCCCGAATGCTTCCAGAGGAAAGCAATCGGGCCACTGTTCAGGAACGCTGGTAGGGTCAGCCAAAGAAGGAATCTCTAGCGCCCTGGTTGCGCAGACCCCCCCCTGCCCCAAAAAGGGCTTCTTCCAGATCAGTTGCCCCCTCTGCCCCGGGGGACTGCTCACCATGAGCAGTCACAAAAAGATCCTTGGGACTTCTTGAACCACAATTTTCCTCCCCTCTGGTTCCTGAAATAGGATCTCTGGAAGGTGGAAAAATATATACCCACAGCAGACAAGGTCTTTCTGTCCTCCTCACTACATGATAGTGTCTCTTACTTTGGGAGCAAAAAGGGAAGAATCATCAACAGGTGCGTTGTCAAAGGAAGATTTAAAGGGGTCCGCGAAATCACACAACTCATCCAAGCATGCCGTCTCTTGATGAGGCTGCTCGAGCTGCCTCCTAGGTGGTGAGAGAGATCAAGTGCATTGAGGAGTTCGAGATGGATCCCAGGATAGCCAGCTGAGCTGCAACAATGACATCTCATCAGGCAGTACCCCCAGCCAACGAGGCAGACCTTTCTGAGATTAAGTCTCTTTGGAGGCGAGTAAAGTGTGTGAGATAGTTCAGCGATCGAATGGCAAGGGTCGAAGTGTAGGCCCACTTCCCCAGTCTGTCCATAGCCAGAGACTACCTGTTAGGGGATGAGCAGTGGAACTATCTTCTGCCAGTTCCCTCTTGGTGGCCGCTGCCACAACCATGGAATCAACTACTGGCTGCTTGGAACAATTGGGCTGGTCTTCAGGGGTGGATAAAATTTTGTCTGACCTCCGGGGGACAGGTTCTACATTGTTCGTGGCCTTCCAGGCATGTTGCACAATCATTTTAACAAGCTTATCTGCAAGTGGGGTCACCCAGGAAGTAGATGGCCGAGCATGGGATGCCTGCAAGAACACAAAGTCCTCCAAAGAAGGGTTAGATGACTTCCAATCTCCCCTCTGCTAGAAGATCTCGAATGTCTCCAAATGAGACTTCTTCCAGGGGAGACTGTGCGGACCTTTCTCCGTCATTGCAATCTGTGTCCTCAGTGATGGATTCCTCAGGGGAATCACAGTGCTTCCTCTTGGACAGTTTCTTCCAGGGTGGCTCCCCAGTGAGATCTTCTGAGAAGGACTCCGGAGAAAGGGTTCCCTTCAAGGGAAGGTCTTGCAGCTCCTGTGCTCAGGATCCCAAAGTAGGGGGATGTGACAGCTGCATGTTAGAGGGGGGTTCTGGTGTCAATGCCAGTGGGTGCCAACTGCGAGCCTGTTGAGACAATGACCCTCTCCATCACCTGGAAAGCAGGCCCGCCAGAGGAGGGATGGGAGCCCAGAACCGAGAAGGACAACCTCGGAACTGGGGTCACACCCCGCCCTGAGGAGCCTGACTCCAGTTGAGGGGCTCCGAGAGGACCGGTAGCTGCCAGGGGAGCCATGACCATGGACTCTTACTTCTTAGGAAAGGTTAGACAGTTTCCAACAAATAATGCTCTGCAGTTCTAATATCTTAGGAGCAGGAGTGATATCCACCAGAAAAAGGATCCATTAAGACAGAAGCTTCAGAGCTGCTAAAAACACCATGATCAAAGGGAGGACCTGTTAAGTAGGAAAATCATGTTGAAAGGAGGAGAGGCATTTTTTAAAGGTAAGAGGAGAGACAGCTCCTTTAAACAGCTGCATGACCATCCACTGAAGGGTTACAGTCTTGTACTCGAGCCAAACACAATATGAAAAAACACTAGAGGCATGCATCTTAACTTTGAGACAAGTCAAGATCACCTGCAAAACTAACCAAATGAAGCTACACAGGATACTTTCCTGTTCATAAGGAGAATCACTTCCACTTAGCAGAATATACCTGTTCAGTGAAGAGCCTCCAGGCAGATGGGTTCACCTCCAAGATTCCCACAAGACTATCCACTGTGTTCAATGGTCCTGAATTAGAACAAGTTATAGCCCTAGCTGGTAGCGTGACTCTTCCACTACTTTGGCTTTTGGCTTGCACTGTTATTTTCTGTGCCACCAGTGACCTGAAAGTCTGAAATCAACACACTAACCACTAAAGGTCAAAGATGATTTTTTTTTTCTTTCCTTTTTCAATTCTGCTGTAAGGTGCCTACTTACAGACAAAAATAGGTAGTACAAAAACCATGAAACTTCACTTTTTAGGCACTATGAGACAAAGAAAATAATCTGTATTACTTCTTCTCTGAATTCTACAAAAAGGAGTGCAACCAGAAAGAAAGGTGAGAAAGGGTATAGGAATCTTTTCTGCCATGGAAGAGAGACTGCATTAACAGTCAACATTCTCTACGTTTGATGACTTAAAACAAAGAAAGAGAAGACCACATTCTGCAGTCATAAATGGACCAGTCTCCGGGATGCTCCACTTCCACAAATCTGAAAAGAAACTCCGAAGACCTCAACTCCAAGACAGCACTGGAGGCACAACCAAACAATCCACCAGCATAATCACTTCTTAAAAAATGGAAAATGCTATACTGGTAATACTGATGGACTTCCTGTCAGAGCAGGGAACATGTGAACTGCTTGCCCACGGCTCCCTCAACTTCCAAGCTCAAAATTGAAATTTCAGTTCTGCAAGATAAACTGTCATGTGACTTCATCTGAGAGTCTGGTGGTATTGTCCTTTATTTCTGTTTACATAAAGAAAACAAAGCAATATAAAAGTGAAAAAGTGGATTCTAACAGTTTGGAGCTGCCAAGAGGTCAGGCTGAATCCTGCCATATGGATGACTTCCTTGAAACTAACACTGAGAATCTGCTTGCTAAAAAGACAATAGACAGGACAGCATGGCAAAAAATAAATAAATAAATCAAAGTCAATAATGTCAGAAACTGAACAAGATTAATATTTACTGAGCTACTGTAAAATCCGTTCAAATATAAAGAATGCCACAGACAGTAGGTGGATCTGAGGAGGGGAAATGAATAACCATTTTGGAAGCAATGCTGGAAAGTGCAGCTGTATATGTGTAAAACTCACCAAAACAGTAGATGTTAGAATGATCACTTCTGCAGTAGCCTTAACCAATCCTGATAAGGATATAAAAGACATCTGTTTTAGGATTCTAATGAGCTAGCAGACTAAAGATTCCCTACACAGCGCTCAGTCAGAAATATTCGGTGAGCAAATAGGTGTAACTAAGGAAATTATTTTTTTGAGCTAGGATACAGGAACTGAATTGCCTAGACATACTAAAGGCCTTGTTAAGTTTAATTCTGGTGGCTACCAAAAAAGCAATTACTAGAAAATGGAAATCAAAATCTAATATAGTTGTATCTGAAGTAGTGAATATTATAACAGAAACAAAAAAACTATGAATGGGATCTTTAGAAAGGGGTATGAACAAATTACATAGAAAAAAATGGAAACTGTGGAAACAATATATATTAAATGTTTTAAAGGAGTGAGGTTTAAGGGAAGGCAGAAATTGAACAATTTAAAATATGAGATTGATGACAATTGAACAAAAAAATAAGTGTTGCCACCTATCGGTGCTGTTTCCGGACTATCTGGAAGTCAAACGGATTGTCCAGTAGTCAGGAAAACACTGTACAAACTCTGGTATTCTGTTTCCAAAAAAGAAGTAGAGTTTGTTAAATTGGCGGATTTACTATGGTTTTGTTAAACAAAAAAAAAAAAAAAATAGTAAATCTGCATAAATAAAGGCATCGCAATTGGAAAGAGGGTATTCCCCTTATGTGACACTATGACAAGAATTGGGTGGGACATGGGTAGAGTTATGTACTGGAGGTGAGGGGTGTTGCTTAAGTCCGGTTTTAGCCACAATGAAAAGTGGAAACCCTAAAAATAATATATATGTGATATATAATGACGTTAACTATGAACATGTTAACATGGTTTGATATCTTTTATAAAAATGTATGTTGACCTATATCTTATGTGATATTCAATAAAGGTGTTTAAAAAAAAAATAAATAAAAAAATAAGGATATAAAAGCCAGCCAGCTTCCAAAGCTTAAGGGCACCTTCCACACACTCGAACCATTAACCAGCTTTAGCAGACATGAAGAAAAAGAATGGTTGGACAACAAGTCCTTCAGAGCTTTCATGTCTTAGAGCCCTAAAAAAGGTAAACACTAGAAAGCTAAAAACAAGTCCTCGTGCCCTGGCAAAAAAACACACAAAAATAAGGGGGATGTAGGAAAGAAGCAGATAAAGCAGCAGTGATCATTTGAATATCTGCTGTTATGTTAAGTTTGTGTACACAACTGTAGTATGTTCATAATTTGATCACTGCTGCAGTAACCTTTGCTATATGGGTAGACTATCATTGCTCCAACTAACTGGATGGAGGAAGAGCAAAGGTCCATAAGCCTCCGAGAATGGCCCTACAAAAGCCTGCCCTACAGATAGAGAAGGAATCTAGTTTGCGGGGCTTTTTGTGGGTATGTAGAGAGTAGCAAGTTACTGCTCTTAGAATGGCTCTAAAATCCAAACCTTCCCAAAAACACAAAGATGAAGTTAACCTTGAACCTGCCTGGAATTTCTTATTATGGTGGGTATTGGAAAAGGTTATTAACAACCATTTGGAGAAAGTCTGCTTTGACACAGGTTGCCCTTTCTTAACTTCATTAAAAAAATAAACCAATAATTGACTAAAGTTTCTGAAAGATTTAGTTCTGTCAAGATAATACCAGAGCTGTCTGTGGGCATCCATAGTATGGAGGACCCCTTCTCCCTTGATTTTAGAATCTGGAAAGAAAACAGTGAGGCGGATAGCTTGACTCAAAGTAAATTTGGACACCACTTTAGGCATAAAGGAAGGATTAGTTCTTAAGGAAATACCATTTTTGTGGTGGTGGGAATTCTTCTACCACATGGATTCCTTCCTCAATTCAGTATTATAGCTATGGTCTTTAGAGAATCTGTAGCTTATAGTAGCATTGGTGGTATAGTGGTGAGCATAGCTATACCTTCCAAGCAGATGACCCGGGTTTGATTCCCACCCAATGCAAGAAGTCTGTACATTTAACGCTGGAGGGATAGGTTCCTGACTCAGAGATTCCCCATACTCTGGAATAGACTGCCCATACATATCAAGCAGAGCGCCTCCTTGGCCATCTTCAAAAGGAATCTTGACGATTGGATGGGAGATAGGAAATTCACCCCGGGGATCATGTCAGATGCCCTGCTAGACAGGGGTCCAGGGAAGTAAATATTGTGGGAAGAAATATCCAGGGTATTGCTATGGCTAGGCTTGTATAGGCCCCAGGGCCGATAGCCTAGTACCAACCTATGAACCTATGACAGAAGGTTGACCTACCATAAGAGCTTTTAATGCAGAGCAATCAGCAAAGCTGCTTTCCATATTAAGAACCTCAAATCAGCCTGACAAGTTAATTTTTCTAAAAAAACAAAATTAAGATCCCAAGGAAAAGCCCTCTGTTTTATAAGAGGCTTGATAAGTAACACTCCTTTTAAAAACATACAACATTGGAATGCATTAAAAGGAAAGCATCACTGGGCAGACATGTTGAAATGGTTGATAGATGAACATGAAAAAAGGAGTAAGAAAGACCAGTGGATAATACACAAATTATTAAAGAAAAAGAGAATTATCCTTAAAAGGGTCCTGGTTCTTGTCTTGGTACCAACTAGAAACTCTTTTATAAAAGGTTTCCCTGCCTCATTTAATACCTGCTGCAAGCCCTCATGAAAATAGGTACCTAAAAGGTATAGGTATTAAGACCATCATCCAGGCAATAAGATGAAGTTGGTTTGTGTGATGTCTGATGAAGCAGCTTTTGGGCTGTGAAAGCGCTCACCAAGTTTTTACCTGTATGTGAAATAAATGCTATGACCTAGTCAGCCGTGGTTTGGTACCTCCTTTCTTTTTGGATATAATAAGATGAAGTTGTTTTTAGTTGGGATGTATCAAACACCCTTTTCCTGTCCTGTGGGGAGTAGGTTCAATCGGAAAGGAAACTTGAGGCAATTGCTCTTGGCCATTTCATAAAAAAAAAAGGGGGGGGTACCAATGTTCCTAGACCAGGAGGGAGTCACCAGAATTATCTTTGAAGAGTCCTTCCGAATCTTCAGAATGACCCTGGATATTAGCAGAAAGGGAGGAAAAGTATACAGGAACATTCCGGTCTGAGGAAGAGGGAGAATCCATCTGTTTTCTAGGCATACTTGCATGGTGTCAAGGAGCAGAATTTTGCCAACTGACAGTTATGAATGAAGGCAAGTAGAACTATTGAAGGTGCTCCCCACAGCAAGATTGGTTTCCGGAATACCCTCCAATTCAGTTTACATTTGAACCTGCTCAGCTTGCCTACCACAAAAATAGTTTGCTCTGACTGGGTGTACGATGTCTGCAAAGTTGGATTGTTCTGAAAAACTATACTGCAGGCTACCATGACTAGTCTACACAGATGGTAAGATATGCTTCCGCCACTTGTTTACATATCACAATACTGTGGTGTTGTCTGTAACCAATTATAATGGTCCTGGGACCCACATATGATGGAGAGTTGACCGCATTTATTACTACCAACATCACTTTTAAGTTTGTGTGTTTTGGTCCATCGTTTTTGTTCCAAAGAGCCTGCACTTTACTCCCAGAGATACCGCATCACAACCAAAGTCTGAGGCATTTACAGGTGAACTGTGCTGTAGATGGAAGGGAAAATGGGAGACCTGGATTCAAATAAAACCGGTCCCCTCCACAAAAGTGGTTCCCTTTTCCTAAATTCCAAAATAGTAATCTGGGATGTCAGTGGATACTGATGTTGAGACTATAATGATTTTAGATACCACTGAATTATTTTCATGTGGAGTCTGGCTAAAGATATCACAAGAATCATGGATACCATTAATCCTAGTATCCTGAGAAATTCCTTTGCTGAGGCCTTGGTCAGAGTAGAAAATCTCAGGAATAATCTAGCTAGAGATCTTATGTTTTCTGTGGAAAAAAAAGCTCTTTGAACTGAGGTATCCAAGAGACACTCCAGGAAAATAGCTCTGAGAATAAATCATGAAAAAGAAACTGCAGCACAACTTTCATCCAGGTCAGATTCCTGACACTTTGTTTACACCACTTGCCCATCTTTTTCAAAGAAATGTGTGAATACTTAGTCTGCAGTACGTTACAACTGGAACTAGATAGTTTGTGAATATCCTTAGAGAAGTGGAAAAACCAAGGATAATGCAGAGAACTGAAAGCGTGATTTAGACAGGGAAAACAAACACCTGACATCTGATGCTATACAAACGTGATAAGCATATCTAAATCTTGTGTCACTAAAAAAACGTAAATAGGAAATGAAAGGTTAACAGGTCAACTTTCACAAAATGGTTTTGAAAGCAAAGGTCTAGGACTGGTCTCCATGAGGTTTCTTTCTTTGGCATCAGAAACTCTAAATAAGTCTTCTCCTTTCTGAGAAGGAGGGGAAAAAAGTCTGATCTGGCGGATGAACAGGAATCCTCTGAAAAGGAGGGAGGAGATTCCCACTGCCATCTATATTCCTGAAGAATCACCCCCTCAGAACCAATTTGTCAAACTATTTGCTACCAAGGAGAGAAATGGAGAGCCAGATTTTTTTGAAGAATAAAAAGTCTTGCCAAGGTAGGGGTGGGGGGATTCTGTAAACAGTTATTTAGACCACCTTTTGTTTGTGAGGACATCCTCCTTTCCTTCTGAAGGTTTTCTTGTCACTGTTTTTTTAAAAGTCTGCTTACCAGCAGCTTGTTGTGTCTGCTTATTTTGTTTTTTTTTTTGTAAAAATGTTACAGAGATCGATCTAAAACCCTTGCCAAATTTGGAGATGAAAGGCTGGAAACCATGAGTAACTCCTTTTTATCAGCTTACCTCTGTTAACACACTTGTGATGATGTGAGGTATTGTGATATGTATATATTTATATTTAAATACATATTACCTTTTTTTGTATATACATGATATAGTTTTAAGGTTTTTTAAAATGAAGTTACATGGTATGAACCTAAATGTATTTAAGTAGAATAGTGCCCGTTTGAAGTAATTTATCTGAAGAAGCCTTAATGGGTGAAAGTGTATGCACTAGCGTTGTTTAAAAAAAAAAAAATTTAGCATAGTGGTGCTGATATTACATTTTGTATTTTATATTATGATGTGAGGTAGTGTCAGCTGAACTAGGGGAATAGGGCAGTGCATGTGTAACATATGCCAGCATATCTAACTGGAGTTTTGTAAATAATTGTATGACATTTGAATATCAAACTGATTTGTACATATGCTTGTGTATTTTTAAAGTTGCTTGTGTTAAAAAGTGCCAACAGTGGGTTCTGCTGGACAGAAAAAAAAATATACATGGGTCTATATCATTCCATTGAAGACCCGATTCGTCAAATGCCTATTCGTTGAATTTAAAGCACCAAATACCATTTCAGCAAATAATTACATCACTGAAAAAATTGTTTTGCAACACAAATTACATTTTAAAATTACCAAGGTGGGAGATAATATATATATATATATATATACACACACACACACACACACACACACACACACACACACACACACACACACACACACACACACACACTTCATATACAAGGTCACAGTACATTGGGGAAAAGGGCAAATTTGTTACAATAGCCAACTAACTCCCTTCCCTGGGAAAATATTTTGATGTAATCCTTCACTGAAAATGGTATTTGACGCTTTAAGTTCAACGAACAGACGTTCAGCAAATTCAAGCGTCAATGAAATGATAAGATACCCATGCTTGTGTTAAAATTGCATTTGTAAAGTTGCTGGTGTCAATAAAATGCATCAACAATAGGTCCTGCTGGACAGAAAAGAAACACATATGTATGTCAGACTGCATTGTTGTAACTGAAGAAATGTAGATATTTTAACAGAGGATACTGAAAGGGAAGGGGTTAAAGCTCAGCCCAACAAGCCTTAAGAAAAATAGCGTAAAATCAAATTACTTGGTTTAGGCCATGAAGATTTTATCTCACAGGTCTGAATGCAGCCAGAGATGTGATATCTGTGAAAAGCCTGGGCTGGGATACTACTCTAATGTCCTTGGTAATGAACCAGTTCCTATGCTGAGGTGCCAGAGAATGGCTTGTTAGTTTCTGCAGGAAGGAATTGTATTACGTCTAGAAACTGTAGAAAACCTTAGCTAAAGTTTTATGTATGTACTGTGACACATCCAGTGCCAGATACTGGCTTAAGTTTCTAGTGAGGGTAGTGTGGGAACCAGAGTCAGGTGACCAAATGTGATGTCATTCTGTAGCCAGCACTGAAATTTTATTTGAATACTTGTGAGAAATGTGAGGACAGCATTCATTTTTAGACCAGACAAGACACTCATCCACTTTCATCTCGCCTTCCTTTAGTAAGAACTAGGGAACAGTACTTCTTCAGTCTGTTAAAAAACATACTGAGATTAGATAATTTTTCTGCATCTGTCCAAGTCTTTTCATCAGTGTTTTTATTTCCTCTGATTGAAACTCTGGTATTTATTGTAACTAGATATCCAGTAGTGATGTGTTTGTTTAGGCCATAAAGATTTTATCTCGCAGGTCTGAATGCAGCCAGAGACGCAATGTCTATGAAAAGCCTGGGCTGGGATCCTGCTCTAATGTCCTTAATGGTGAACTAACTGCTACCCTGGGGTGCCAGAAAATGGCTTGTTAGTTTCTACAGGAAAGGTGGAAGTATTGAAATTGTTTTAGTTTCCAGATGCTGTAATAAACCTTAGCTAAAGTTGTGTGTGTGTGTGTGTTGTGAAACATTACTGCCAGATCCTGGCTCAATTTCTAGTGACAGGGTAGTGTGGGAACCAGAGTCAGGTGACCAGATGTAATGTCATTCTGTAGCCAGCAGTGAAGTTTTATTTGAATACTAGTGAGAAATGTGAGGAGAGCACTCGGTTTTTGGACTTGACAAGACTCATCCACTTTCATCTTGCCTTGCTTTAGTAACTAACTAGGGAACAGTAATTCTTCAGCCAGTTAAAAATATAGCGAGATTAGATAAATGTTTTATAATTTTTTTTTGTGTATCAAGAGTATTTCCTTTTTTTTTTTTTTTTACATTTTCTGTGACTGAAGCTCAGGTGTTTAGTGTAAACACATAATCAGTACTGTCATGTTTTTTTCTTTATTATTAAATATAAAACTAAACCTTTAATTGTGACTGGTCTTAGAAAATATTTAACCTTTGCGAGCACTTGCATTTACTTAGTGGCACTCATTTCATGCTCCTCAAAATCTTGCTGCTTGGTTAAACACTACCATTTGTATAAGTATTAATTATACTAAGTGTAACTAGGTACCATGGTAAGAGCCTTAAAAGTATCTGGCTTTGGGTGTTCTGGTGGCAGTAAATCTACCTTATAGTCTGGGTGGAGATGGCAGAGTAAGTAAGCTGTGCCAGCCTTTCCCAGGTGGGTGGGTGTGTGTGAAAATCAAATCTCAGATAGTGTGCGTGACAGCTACTTTGAACAGGAACACCAGGAGCACTGATTTCACAGAGAGGGTGGTGGAGGACTTGGCTTGGAAAACCAGACTAAGGACTCAGCTCTATACTGGTCAGTGGGGAGTCTTATTTGGGTCCTGGAGAGAAAGCCCAGCCCCAGGACTGGAGTATGCATTCTTAATATGCTCTTAAGGGAAACTGTGCTCGGTGAATAGGGCTGCATCTAGAAAGTGTGTGCGTCTCTGTGTGCGTGTATTTTTCTCACAGTGAACATTCCCCAATGCTGGCAGTAGTGAGGATTGAGGCTCTGATCACTGGCCCAGAGGAGGGATGTCAACACTTTTTGAAAAACTCTGCAGCAGATGATCCAAATACAACCTCTCTAAGGGAGAATTCAAAATTTCAGGTGTTACATCTTCAGGAAAGTTGTGTGTGCAACCAAGCAAGCCTCCTCATAACAATACAACTAGTTGCTGCTCTAAAAGTAGCAGTTGTTGAATCATAAGCACACTTCAAAGAATATTTATTCACTTGCGACACAGATGCAATAACATTACACAAAGAAGATTTTTTCCTTAGACAAGGGAAAAGCCAGAACGTTTCATGCATTCCTAAAAGGAGCAAAACTTAACTAACATGTGACTTGACAATTTAGATTTCTAAAAATACATGTTGCAGAATAATGCACTTTTTTTACCCCAAATCTTTCAAGGGTTAGTATTTAGTAGATCATTAGCAGCAGGTGGAATTACCAAGGAAGTAACTGTTGGGCATACCTGTCAACTGTACTGAATTCCTCTGTATTTACAGTTTTGAGGGCAAAATGATGGGGTGACACAAATATCAGAGTGGCCCCTTAAAGTCACAATTTGTTTTTTCAGTTTTAAGTAATGGCATCATCATACATAGCCAAAGTGCAGGGACATGCATTGTGACAACAGCTTTGCATTGTCCGACTCAAGTCTGCTTTAGAACCCAACCCAAGCAAAACCAGCTATCCGTGGAAAATTTTAATCTGTAATAATCGGTGCATTGCAACTATACTACATCAGTAAAGCAAGTGAGCAGAGGATATTACTTCGTGAACACAGCTTTAGACGCCAGTACTTCTGTTGTCACTAGAACTTACAGCTGGACTGCTGAATGGAAAAGAAGCTGAGCCTGAAACAGTTTGATATTTGGCAACCACAGGTAATCTTGAAACAGTCCTGACTGCTAATTTGCATACTGCAGAAGTTAATCTAGCATGAAATTGTTGCTAGGGGATAAACTACTATTAAATTGTTTTCAGTGTTGTACAGTATATGTTAGGACTGCCAATAACCCAAAACCTTTGCTGTTTACCTGGCTGGCAAGTGAGGAAAGTTCATCGGCAATACAGACACTTGTTTTCTTTTTAATGTAAATTGGTAGACAAAACCATACAGTAAATTGATGTGTTTTAGCACATTAACTTTTTAAAGTACTTTGCCACTATCCCAAATCCTTCACTTTGGTATCATAACAGAATTTTAGGACTGTTTCTAGTTTTTTTTTTGCACATTTTGCCTATTTTATAACTCAGTGAAACTGTGTTTACAAGTAACTATTTTACCTGCACGGTTTTAAAGTTAACTATTTAAGAGAATTTTAAATCAGCCATTCACAACCCTGTGCTTCCAGACTAAGGTGGTTATAAAATTGGCATAAACTACATATAGAAATTTCTGTTTAAGAGAGCATACTGTTGGTTTAAAAACCAGTGGTACATTAGAGAGCTTGAAAGGAAATGTCAGTTGTGAACCTGCTATTGCTGCCAAGCCTGGCCTTGGCACCAAGGAAACAAGCTCATGGGGCATGGTGGCTACAGGAATGACTAAGTGAACCACTTACGCGGAGGGGAAGCAAACTTTCTGCACTTTCTCCCTTCAAGTCTGGTGTCATGCTGAAAGTGCTGTAACTTTGAGAAACCTTTCCCCTTACTGGTCAAAGTGGGCGGGGGTACAGGACTGTGCATCAGTACCAATGATATTTTTCTCAGTCGTAACTCTGTTCCCCATGAAGGTCCACTATAGTTACAATTACAAATATGTTGTATACTTCTTCCCACACAACTGAATTTCTTGTCTCTGGAGTACTACAGAATCAGATATAATAAAAGTCGTAAACCTTCTTCCGACAGGGCAAGGGAGTTGCTATGGGGGCTAGTTGTGTCCTCACGTATGCCATTATTATTTTCTCCATATTGGAACAGAAATGTATTTATTCCCAATATGCTACCTGTTGGAAGATGTATAAAAGGTACCTAGATGACATTTGCCTTTTGTGGACAGAAGGTTTGGATAAACTTGGTGAATTTATGGAGTATATTTCTACCACCACTAGATTCCTAAAGTTCACCTATGAGGTTGCATATGACCGTACGGACGATTTGGATGTGTCCATACACAAAGGGTAGGGATGCTTCAAAGGCCAATATTTATAGGAAGGAGACCTCCTCCAACTATATAATTTGTTTTTCTAGTGCTCACCCCTTCTTTCAAAAGGGAGGGATTGTAAAAGGCCAGTTCGTACGAGCTAGTAGAATGGTCTCAGAGGACAAAGATTTTGCAAAGGAGTGTGTAACATTTGAAGAAATATTCCTGGAGAGGGGTTATCCAGTGGACTTGATACATAGGATTAGAGATTAAGTAAGGGAAGGTACAGCAGAAAGGTATCCCCCTATTTTGGGGAAGGCAATGTCAACACATGGAGGTAAAACTTGTCAAGAGAACCTTGATCAGGGGTTTCATCGGGCTTTCGTCACTAATTTTAGTGGGGATACCTATGCTATTAAAGCAATAATAGAAAAGGAGTGAATAAAATTTTCTGAATTCTCTGACTAAGAAAATTATGGGGAAGCCCCTTAAAATTATATTTAGAAAAGGACAGAACATCAAAAGTCTGCTTGAACACAGTCACCCCAAGAGACAACAATCTGCAAAAAAGTAGGGACTTACAAGTGTGGAGCTTGTTCACAGTGTACTTATGAGAGTTATAGTGAGAGAACATACGTTAAGGCTAGACAGATATTTAGTAGGAATTTTTTTCTAACTGTAATTCTAGAGGGCTAGTGTATACTGCTCAGTGTGACAACTGTGAGGCCTTTTATGTGGGTAAGACCGAGCAGCGAGTTAAAGAGAAGGGTTTACGAACATCTATATGATGCCAAAAATCATAATGATTGGAATTGCCCTTTATAAGCACACCTTAAATTTGCAAAAAAGCCAAGTTCATATTTTTTGTTACAGAAGTAGTCCCGAAGGATGCCGGGGGGGGGGGTCCATGGAAAGCTAAATTACAATATAGGGAAGCCTACTGGCAGATAGTGCTGGAGGCTAGTAAGTACCCAGAACTCCATGACAATTTCTCACTTGCACCAGTGTTAAAGTTAAGGGTTGCTAAATTGTAATAAGACCTGGAAATTTTAATACTGCGAATTTCATTTCTATCATTATTTTAGCCCTCTTATTATGCTGGGTCACCAATTCCTATTGTGGGTAATTTATATAACTACAAGATAGGTTTATTAGTGTTTCTTGTTCTTTTTTTTCCTTTTCATCAATAGATGGCACCATGCTAGTACATATACTTTTTCACAATAGTGAATTTTAAATCGATTTTTTATGTTATTTTTATAACAATTCTATAATATGGACATTTTTTGATAGGTATTTTACTAGGAATAGTGCTTGTAGCTTAATTTGAGGTATTGCTGTTTTAAGGTGAATTTATTGTGCTATGCTATGGTTCACTTTAAAGTGATTAAGTGAATGACTGTTTAGTAATTAGTTCGGTTATATAAGGAGTGGGAAGGAAGTTCTTTTTGCATCTGATGAAGTCTTAACTGAGACACGAAAATGCATTTATTTGGAAGCGTTAATCTTTTATTATAAATTGGCAATAAAGGAGTTTACACCACCTAACCCCTTTTATATGTGCCTGGATACATTTTGCTCCAATTTGGTTTTATTAGGCACATTCTCTGTTTTTTGGTAAAAGTTTTAAACCGTAATAAGCTACTCGCTGTTTGTTTACGGAACATGGAAATACAGACCATGGGACCTTTTTTTATTACTAGCAATGACCAATGAGGAAATTTGTCATTTGCTTAAGTAGTTTGCAATTATTTTATTTTAGGAAGACTGCGGACATGCTTGGAAACTGATTGGTTGATGAACTGCCAATCTGCCATTAAAAAGCATGGTCTGGGCATTCATTTTCTTTTTTTTTTTTGGAAAGGATTTATGATGCACACTGCTATGATAATAAAATGACTGCAGGATGGTCTTTAGGAAATGTGTTGTGCTCATTGGTTGGTGAATGTAGTTTCAGAACAGTCTCGCTGTACCTCAATCTCAGAGCAAGAAACCTGGACAAAGCTAAAAATACTGGTGTGACAAAGGCGTAAAAATAGGGACAGATTTTAAATATTGCTCAGGAACTTTTTAAAACCGGCCTGTTTTCTTAAGGGCAGCAGGTTGGCTTATCAGGCAAGTTACAGGCTGTAAGAAATCATTCAAATGCTGGAAGTACTTGACTAACTAGTGTAGTTTCAGGAAATTCCAACTGCAATAAATCATATTTCTTCAATGACAGGAGAAGGTCATCCTGTTTCCAGTTAAACAGATTCATTCTGGATATGATTTCAGAAGAAAGACCATCAGAAGAAACACTCTACTCACAATCAGAAACCTGAGAGAAAACGGAAGATATCCCCTCACAATCATTTTTGTGTTCAATGTCCTGAACATCCCGAGACAGTGAATAATTCCTTTTACTCTTACCAGTACCACAAAAACTGCAAGGTTCAAGAGCCCGAATTAAGCTCCGAGCCAAGCCCAGTAAATAACTACTGTCCAAAGTGAGACAAGAAAAGATGAATGTCAAACATTTTGTTTCTTTTAGACAGGAACTTCTGAAGAAGCAAACCTACTTTTGACAGGTAAAACCTCCACAGAGGTAGGCATCCTAGTCTACCTAGGCAGATAAATGGCACTCAACAACCATAGAGGATATGTCTCACACCCTGTCTGTGGCAGCTGTAGAACACCACAAGAGTCGCCAAGGAGAAAGATGAATGGTTTGAGGAACAAGGAACAGCCACAGCTGAGTCGTCAATCTACAGCTGAAGCAATTTAATAGCCTGAAGAGGCAAAAGCCATTGGATTTTTGTTTCCTTTCACAGCTGGAAAAAAGAAAAACCTCAAGGTACCGGTAAGTTGTTCCATGATGAAGCTGAAAAAAATGCTTGCACCTAGGGGAAGCCTGGCAGCAGTGGTCGGTGAAACCTTAATTCATTACAGCCGAGTAACGCCTCTTTCTGCCGTTACATCCAACTTATGCTGTTACATCCAACTTATGCTATCTAGGAGTCAAATGCTGCTTGTTCATATTTGTATTAATTTCAAAACCATACTACAAAGTATTAAAAGATTTCATCTTAAAGATTACACAACAGCAAACACAACTGTGCTGATACTTGACCTATGTCGAGTGCAGGTAAAAAGATAAATCGTTTCTCATATTTGTATTGTCGTAAATGTCATGCTTTTCTAAATATCTCAAAATCCAAGTAGCACAGACAGAACTCCCAGCTGAGAGCTTTCATACGAGGCTAAAAGTACAAAATACTACTGACAGTACATGTGTAACTTGAGTTGTTGCAAAGATATTGTAAAATTGCTTACAAAATATTACAAACTTGGTTACTATGTTTACTGTTAAATATAAAATCTACTTTAAAACCTAGAACTTAAAAAATACTATGAGTTTGCAATTTACACTTGCTTAGTAATATATACGGGTCCAGAGATATGTACATTTGTTTGAAATGTGAAGACAGTTTGATTCTGGCAAAAAAGATTTAGCTCCACCTATTGGAAGTCTGAGTGCAAACTCCAGTGCTCTAATGGAGGGAATGAGTTAAGTATTTAAAAAGCAGATTTTTCCATCAACATTGTTAAATTACTTTTGGGGCTAGGATAAATGTTTCACTATTTTTTAGACAGGAAAATTAGTTTTAACAACTTTTTCCTCAAAAGTTAAAAGTAATTTTCCTAGTAAGGAATGACCAAGTCACCTGACAATCTGTAAAAACACTTTCTTATTCAGAAAAACGGTTAACATTTTTGTCAAAAGATAAAGTTTTTTCACCCAAAGGGAATTTAGCCCAGTAATATAGAAGTGACGGCTAACTATTGATCCTCAGAAGTCCTCAGTAGGAATGCTCTGACACCTAAAACATGTTTTCTTCTGCTATGCTGGAGCTGGTTAATAGTTTGGGTGTGTGAAAGGTGCTCTTAAGCTTTGGAAACTGGCTAGCTGCTGTATCCTCACTAGGCTACAAGACACAAAGCTAAGGCTACTGCTTCTGTGATCAAATGAACCTCTTTTAGGTGTCAAAATTACGGTAGAGAAAACAGAAGCAGCCATAAAATATACACTTCACAGGTATTCCTCAAATGACTCAGTGTGTGAACTGTGTGGTGTTCATGAAAGATATAGCTGTAGATCTGCTGACAGAAGAGAGGAGCTTAGAGTTCATAGGCTTTTCTCATATAGTCTCTCTGAGTGAAGTTTCCTAGGGTACTCTTGGTTCCCTTCTACACCTATGACCTTAAATTGTGGGTGCCAGGAAATGAAAGGTGGTAGAAACAAAACTCATGTGATCATGACTATTCAGCTCAAACAAGGCAAAACAGAGTAGTTTTGTAATACAATGAAGCTGTACAGGATAGGGAAATTTTACACAACTTTTTTTTTTTTTTTAAATCAGCCTGCATCAAAGTGAACCTTCTTGGTTCTTTAAGTTCCTGAACATGCAAAGAAGGGCTAAGCTCCGTCCACTAACGGAGAGATGAGGACTTTTCACAGATGGCAAGTACTGAGAGGAAGACTATCCACTTCAGAGCAACTAAGAGAAAGATGTTAGGCAGATAACAGCTTTTGTAGTTAGTCACAAAGGAAATAATACAGAAGGTTCTAGACAAGACTGCAAGATTTTGTTAATGAAGAATGACCCAATACACTGACTATATTACTAGAATGGGTTTTGGATAGTAGACACTTATGGTTAACTGATTTCCCTCAGCTGAATGTAGGTATATTTGTTCTACCAAAGCCCTCTGCTAGACTTAAAGGAGGACTTCTCTGACTTCAGTCTTTCACAGATTATAGTGTATAGCTTATGAAAAGTAAAGTTTTGGATGCATAGCGGGTCCTCCCCTTTCAATATTAAATAATCTAAGATACTGTGTGCATTGTGTGTGTCTACATGATAACATTCAGGAGGAACAACATGAGAGAAAAACTTTTCATCTTCAACTGCCTGTCTCAGAATGCAGAGGAATTTCTTGTTTCAGTGCAATAAGGAAACATTTAAAGGTATACAAAACTCGACTGAAAACAAGCTGCAAAGGGTAAAAATATTTGTAAGCGCTTTCATTGTATAACACAGTTTCATCAGGCCATTTAAAAACTACAAGAGGCAATTCATTCATAAAGTTAAAAATAACCAATCACACAAGTTAAAAACACGAATTAAAAAACCTTCCTACTAGATGACGTAATCATACATCCATTGATAAACTCATCAGCCAACTCAGTGAGCTAAACTATGAGCTTTAAAGTACCAGTTTGATGGATATACTACTATTCAACCCTGGATATCCTTGTCCGCTCAGAGTCACCATACATTTCAGTTCATTATACTCTGTTCTGTTGCATAAATCACTGCCCCTAATGCTTTCACTCATGATTTCTAACACAGTAAATCTAAAGTTATGGTCAGGGCCACACTCCACAACATTTAGCTAACGCACTGATCGCAATCCTATTCCTAATATAAGCTATATGTTCCAGTATCCTTTCATTTAAAATGCGGTTATAGTCTTCCCCACATAGGAGTCGCAAGACATGCACTGAACATAATAAACCACATTTTTGGTTTTGCAGTCTGCATAAAGAACAAAATCAGTTCTGCACTTGGATATTGGGTTAATAATAAAACTAGATGACCAAATAAACACAGTCATGACATGATCTACAGGGAAAGTGTCTAAGCGATCATAACACCTACAAACACTATTGATAGTCCATCTATAACCATGCTCGTGTTTCTGGGATTTATTATTCTTGAATGAGGACATCGGTACTGGACCAACCAGATCACTGATAGTCATATCTGCTATCAGAACAGGCCAGTGCCTTTTAATAATTTCACATACAGCATTTATATCACTTGAGTAAGTAAATACCAATTAAGGATTACGCTCTCATACATGTGGAGTTAAAACAGCACTTTCTTGAATTACTTCAGCAAAATCAGGTCTCACTGTGGTGCTCCTAAGAGTGCACCCTATCAGCAAAACCAAGAACATCAGAGGATGAATAACTTCTTGAGATAAATTGTCTAATCACGTCTCTAAAGCTGGTTTTGCATGCTCATCACTATGTAAACACATGGCTTTAAGTAGCTCACCTCTGACAACATTCCTTGTGACGTGCTTAGGCTGCATGCTCGTCTTATGTAAGATGTTATTATGCTTGCAAGGTTTCTTACAAATTTTGGTCTCCAATTCAATTAACCTACTCTTAAAGATAGAAACATCCAAGGAATCATAGTATCCGACCATTTACAACTAAACTTCAAAAATGTAAGTAGTGTGATGCAAGTAATCAATACAACCATTTAACTAATCAACACTACCTCTCCATACTAAAATATATATCACCTAACAGTCTGTAGTAGCCAAAGGAAACTATATAGTGGTTATTCTGTATGTGCTCATGTTCCCACTGTGCTAATACCATGCAGGCATACAAGTTCGCACATGCCATCCCCATTGCTACCCCAATCTATAGTAGTAGGCATCCTCAAATATAAAAACATTATTTTCTAAAATGATTTCTAACATACAAATAAGAGTGATTGTACTGTTCAATAAACTGCTAAGCCTGGAGAGAAAAACAAACTTATTCAGATGTGGCTGGATAACAAAACCACATTCAATGTCCCCAGCATTCCTAAATATACTAGGAACTTTCTACATGATCTTTTTGTGTGGTACAAAGATCTGTTGGAGAGTTCCGATCTACTGTTTGTGACTCCAGACAATAACTCGCTATTTACACAGTTATTCCTAATGATATACGTGTTGATAACGTTAAATGGTGAGTTTTTATAAATGGATGTATGGTTACGTCATCTAGTAGGGAGTTTTTTTTTTTTTTTTTTTTTTTTTTTAGTCATACGTTTTTAACTTGTGTTGTGATTGGTTATTTTTAACTTTATGAATGAATTGCCTCTTGTTTTTAAATGGTCTGATGAAGCTGCGTCATGTAGTCAAAGTGCTTGCTGATATTTTTAACTGTTAACATTATACATGTATGTTTATTAAAAGTTCTATTTTCAGCCGTGGTGGTCGATTATTTGTTATTCTTGACAGATGTAGTTTTGTGAATATACCAACTTATCTGTGAGCACTACTGTTTTTCTTCCTTTTACAAGCTGCAAAGAGTCAGCCAAAGCATAAAGTACAGTTGTGTACACTTACAATAAATGTAGATGTTAGAGTGTATTCACTGTTGCAGTCCTAACTAATGGGTTATCCGACTCCCGATAGCCCTCGATCGGCCAGAATACCAAAGGTAAGTTAGAGAGACATCAGCTGCAGTTGCTTGTAAAGGACGTCCGATACAAAAGGAGACAGCCGACATCACTTCAAGTCTTTTTTGCCATAACAGTCAGAAGCCCCTAGAGAAAAGGCTAAACCAAAAGCAATTTTGGCAAATATTCAATTCAGCCTGTATCTTAGGAAAAGAGAATAGGAGAGGACCAAAAAGGGGGAAGGAGGGAGCGAAACAAGGACTGCAACAGTGAATACACTCGAACATTACATTTATGGTAAGTGTACACAACTGTACTATGTTCATTGTGTTTCACTGTTGCAGTCCTAACTAATGGGTTGATTACCAAAGCCCAGAGAAAAGGGAGGTGGAACCAACAGAATCAAGGGTTGGAGATAATGCCCTATGGCTAGGCTTGTATAGGCCCTAGGGCTGATAGCCTAGTACCAACCTATGAACCCTGCAACACAGCAGTGGCAAACCCTGCTCTGGGCCCTGGAAAACGGGGGCAAATTATAATGTTTTTCAAAAGTGTGAACAGAAGACCATGTGGCAGTCTCCAAAATATCTTTAGTAGGAACACCCCTTAAAAAGGCTGCAGAAGTGGAAGCTGCTCTAGTTGAGTGGACCCCGACCCCTTGATGAGGAACCTTGCCATGAAAGGAGTAACAAAAGGTGATACAATGTGCAATCCACTTGGAAATGGTTTGCTTAGAAATAGCCTTGCCCTGAGCTCCAGGGGCAAAACTGACCAATAACTGAGCTGATTTCCAAAGATATTTAGTCCTGTCCAGGTAAAATCTGAGCGGTCTGTGCACACCAAGAGAATGTAGGATCCTTTCACCTCTATTTCCAGGATTAGTAAAGAAAGTAGGAAAGTGTATGGACTGATTAAGAGTCAAGCTAGAGACCACCTTAGGCATAAAGGAGGGACTGGTTCTTAGAGACCCTGTCTGTATGGAAAATAATGAAAGGCTCCAGAGCCATCAAAGCCTGCAGCTCCAGAACCCTCCTTGCTGAAGTTATAGCCAAGAGGAAGGCAGTCTTCCAAGAGAGAGACTTTAAATCTGCAGTGGCAGCTGGCTCAAGAGGAGAAAGAGTGAGTTCCTCTAGAACAAAATTAAGATCCCAGGCTGGAGTAGGTGCTCTTCTGGGAGATTTTAAGTTGCAAGCACCTCTAAGAAACATTTTCATCAGGGGATGAGAGAAAATGGGTTGTTCAAAAGAACAATGAGCAGAAATGGCCGAAGCATGGAGCTTGATGGAGGAAAAAGAAAGATCACCCTGAAGCAAATCAGCCAGGTATTCCAGGATCAGAGGAAGGGTAGGCGGAGAAGCAGACTCCCCTCTAGTCTGCATCCATTGAGAGAACCTTTCCCATTTGCCAGCATAGGAATTCCTAGTGCTAGGCCTCCTGGCCTCCCTCAGCATGTCAACCACCTGTTGGGAAAGGGAGGAAGAAAGGGAAGGAGTCATATAATGAGCTATGCTGCCAAATGCAGAGACTGAAGATGAGGATGTACAATGTTTCCCTCTTCCTGAACCAAAAGATCTGGCTTCAGAGGAAGATGCCAAGGAGGAAAATGGGAGAGACTGCAAAGCAGCGGATACCAATGCTGTCTGGGCCAATCCAGAGCTATGAGAATAGTCCTTGGACGTTAGTCCCTGATCTTCAATAATACTTTGGGAAGAAGAGGGAAGGCATAAACTGACAGCAGCGTCCAAGGGAAGGACAGAACATCCACTTTCCATAAACTGACAGCACCGTCCAAGGGAAGGACAGAGCATCCACTTTCCATAAACTGACAGCAGCGTCCAAGGGAAGGACAGAGCATCCACTTTCCATAAACTGACAGCAGCGTCCAAGGGAAGGACAGAGCATCCACTTTCCAGTCTCTGCTGTGATGCTGTCTGGTGCAAAAGAAAGGTAGAAAATGGTTGTCTGGGGAGGAGAAAAGATCCACCTGAGGCATGCCCCAATGTTGAATGATGCTGTGAAAGACTGCTCTGTTCAGCTGCCACTCATGAGGATCCAGGGTTCGCCTGTTCAACTGGTCTGCCAAAACATTGAGCCTTCCTGGAAGAAACTGAGCTAGGAGATGCAGTTCCAGGGATGCTACCATGGACCAAAGATTCATGCTCTGTCTGCACAGGGGGTAAGAGTGAGTCACTCCCTGCTTGTTGATGTACCACATGACTGTGGTGGTGTCTTTTCTGACAAGCAGGGTTCCAGGAGAAAGTAGATGCTTGAAAGCTAGTAAGGCCTGTTGAACTGCAATCATCTCTTAGATTTATGTGCAGGTGCACCTGCTGGGTGTTCCACTATCCCTATATGCATCTGCCATCCAGGTGTACTCCACAGGTGTAGTCCGATGCATCTGTTGTCAGAACTTGAGTGGCAAGAGGTGTCCGAAAAGGCATGCCTTTGTTTTGTAGACAGGCTGTTGCCCACCATAGAAACTCCGTTTACAGAGATGGAAGCAAAGGAATCATCATATCCAGGTCCTGTGTGTGTTGACACCAAATGTTATCGAGGTACCATTGCAATTTCCTCATATGCAGCCTTGCATATGGAATCATGAGAATACAAGATGCCATGAATCCCAGAGCTTGCAGGTATTTCCTTGCAGGGAGCTGGGACAGGCTTGCTAAGTCCTTGAAGTAAACTGAAAGAGTTGTCTGCTTCTCCTGGGTGAGATATATCTGGGCGGCTGTGTTCAGACTCACTCCCAGGAATGTTATCTCCTTGGATGATACCATTTTTGATTTTCCACATTGATAGTGTAACCCAGGGAAGAGAGAAGAGTCTTTACGAATTCCAAATCCTTTAGCAGTTGTTCTTGAGAACTTGCTTGAAGACAGTCAGTCAAGTATGGGTAAATCTGAATTTTCTTCTGCCTGCAAAAAGCAATAACTGGGGCCAGGCACTTTGTGAAGACTCAGAGCTGTAGATAAGCCAAAGGGCAGTGCAGAGAATTGATGATGTTGCTTGCCCACTCTGAAATGAAGTTACTGCCTGCAACTCTCCCTGATGGGGATGTGCAGATAAGCCTCTGAGATCCAAGGTTACAAGCCAGGACTCTTTTTCTAGCATTGGTAACAACTGATGCAGAGTGAGCATTTTGAACTTTGGAACTACTAGAAGAGAGTTCAGAATCGAAAGATCTAGGATAGGGTGCAAGGTGCCCCTCTTTTTGGAACTAGGAAAAGCCTGGAATAAAAGCCCTGGCCTACCTGCTGAGCAGGAACTGATTCTATTGCTAACAGATGAAACAAAGACAAAATTTGTTTTTACACTTCTACCCTTTGGTTTAGAGGAACGTCCGGGAATCCTTTGGGAGCTGGAAACATGTGGAAAGAAAACTTGTGCCCCAGGGACACCATTCTGAGCATTTGTCTGTGACAGAGGCCCAGACATCTGAAAAAAGGGCCAACCTTCCCCCTAAAGGACTCTCCAGGCAAGCAGGAACAGGCAGAAGTTGCAAAAAGTCATTGAGAGTGTTTCAATTGAGATGCAGGCTTGGAGCGTCCCACCTTAGAAGTGGAAGCCTGCCACCGCCTAGACCATTGAAGGGTAGCTGCCTGCCCCCTAGAAGATTTGCAGCCTCTAGTCCTGGAATGGTTCTGTCTGCTGGTATCAGGAATGGTCCACTCTTGGAAGGGTAATTCCTGCTAAAGTGAGGGGGTTGGACTTGCAGAAAATCCTTAACAGCTTGCATGGACTTGGCCTTATCCTCCATCTTAAGTACTTCCTCAGCTTTGCTGCCAAAAAGATTGTCTTTATGCAGAGGTACATCCAAAAGCTTAGCCTTGACAGGTTCTGGAAGAGGCTATTGTGAGCCAAGCATGCCTTCTAATAACAGATCCAGTAGCCGTAGCCCTACTGGAGGCCTCAAGGATGTCAAAATCACAATGCAAAGAATGCTTATTGACCAGAGTGGCTGAATTCAACAAATCCTGCAGGTCTTTACTCTCCGCGAAAGGAGGTACACTTGCCATCTTGGATTTAATAGCTTCCAAGGTGTGCTGTTGGCACTTCAGCATATGAAAAAGGCAATTGGTAGCCCTAACCGCTAGGGTGGCAGATGTATAAACTTTCTTGCCCCACCTATCTAGGTTCCTAGATTCCCTGTCCGAAAGAACAGGATTCCTGGTAACAGTGGCCTTAATTCCTTTAGGGCCCTGAGTAATAACCTCTGGATCTGCCAACGGGTTCCTGAAAAGAAAAAGGTGAGAATCAGGGACTCTGTAGTACCTGTCAGGTTTCCCGGGCGCAGGGGGAACCGAATTTGGAGACCAGGAATTTTCCAGAAAAACATCAACAACTTCCAACAAAGGGGGAATAGCAAGAGGCTTATGCGGAGGTATCCAGAAACTCCCTAATCCATTTCTTAGATTGGGGATAATCCTGGCTTTCCCATTTAAAATGTTCCCTCAGGGTATTCAGTGTCACCAAGCGAGAAATCCTCTGGAGGAGAGGCTGAAGGGATGGACTCCTCTGCATCTGAATCCTCAAAGGGAGAAAAGCCTGTGAAAATTCCTCTTCATCAGCAGAAATGCTGGAAGAATCAGACCCTGAACAGAATAAAACCTCAGGAGAAACATCCCTGCTCCTTTTGAGAGGATGAGGCTGAGAACCCCTAATAAGAGTTAACAAATCAGCCATTTTAACCATTTGGGATTGAGGGGAACTAGAAGGAACTGGAGCCTGCCTTTTCACAGGCTTACAAATGGAAGGTTTACTTGCAAGCCTGAAGGACTCCTGAGGCCTGGCAACCTCTGAAGGAGCAGCAGGAGTCGAGGGAAGAAGTTTGCTGTCAAGAGCGCAAAATGGAGGCCTTGGACCCCGGAGTCAGCTTAGCGGTTCCGGCTCCAGCAGAAGAGGCAACCGGCAATAGGTCAGAAGACAAAATGGAGGCCTAAGGGACTCCGACTATCAAGGCCTGCGGTTGTATATCTGCGGACTGCAGGGATTGTGAAAGCATCTCACTGGCTCCCGCCACAACCAACTTAACCTCAGAGGACTTAGATTTCTGAGGCCTGTCACGGTCCTTGTCCTTACGCTTCTTCAGAATATCTGAAGACTGGCGGATGCCATACCAACGAACTTAGGCCAAACTCCAAAATGCCTAGCTAAAATCTTAGCCTGACGACGGATAGTATGCGGATTAAAGGAGGCATAGAGATCACAATTGGGAACGGCATGGTCAAGGTCTAAACAGATAATGCAATAGGAACGAAAATCTCTATGGGGAATCTGCTTTCCACAGGTAAGGCAATTATTAACCTTTTCCGACATTCGTTAAGGCAAGAAAAGAGGATCCCCAACGGGGTACTTAGCTGTAGCAGACAAACTGTGGTAGTCTGAAACTAACCAAGGTAATCTACCAACCGGCATTCATGCATGAAAAGCTTCTGCTTTGAGCTCCGCGGCAAGGAAGACTGAGGAAGTTACGTCGGTTGCCTCCTTTTGTATCAGATGCCCTGACGTCCTTTACAACAGACGGAAGCCGATGTCATTTTTACTTACCTTTGGTATTCTGGCCAACTGAGGGCTACCAGGAGCCGAATAACCCATTAGTTAGGACTGCAACAGTGAAACATGATGAACATCAACATTATGCTATAACAAGGAAATTGTCTTTCTGTGATTTTGAGTATATTTGACAAATGCAAAAAGCAAAGCCTAGGACAGGCTTTAATAATCAAAATTCTATCATTTAAGATAGTTTCACATTAAGGGGAAAATAATTTTGGTCATGCTGACACTAATAATGCAGCCTCAGAATTTAACCCAAGGAGCAAGATACTTTGAAATTTGGCTGTAGGTATGAGAGTAACTCAAAGGGGGGGAGAAGGGAGGCTCTAAAGAATGCTGCAATTGGCTTCAATTAAGACTGCCATATATGTTCATCCAAAAACCCACTTCTGTTTGAGACAAATTGTCACCTACATTCAAGTGTAAGATAGAAAATGTAAAATATGTTGCAATTTGGAAAGTTTTAACAAATTGTTGAATTTTTTTGATGAATTTACAAATTTCGTACAAATTTGTATACAATTCAGGATGCAGAAAATGCTGTTCACAAAGCTGACAAATGATGTAACAGAAGTTAAGACAATCAGCATCATCCCCTTTTCCCCCCATTTTTCTACATGGGGTCAAGAGTGCAGTGTCAACTGTCATTTCTCTCAATTCAGTGCCACTCTCCTTACCTTCTGACAGTCATGCTTGCCTATCGCAGGTCTTTTCTCACACAATCTATCCACCTCTTTGCTAGATGCCCTCATTTCCTCTTGCCTTCTTGTCTGTGCCAAATCTTCACCAGATTGTCTTGTGCTTTTCTACACATGCATGAACCACTGTAATTTGTTCTCTTTGGTGCTTTCTGCAACTGAGGTTATTTTTGGCTTCTGCACCAATGTCACCATTTCATTTTGTCTCATACTATGCATCCTACCATCAGTCTCAGGCAGTTAATGTCCATTACCCTTCTAGCTTCGTCAACTACTCTGCCTTTACTGTCTACGTTTCTGCACCACACAGTAATACAGGTCACACCACTGTTTTGTACACCTACATTTTCAGCTTCTTTGGCATTCTCACGCTGGGCCAGTTGGCTGCAACTCTCCTGTTCTAGCTTTGACCTTCTCATTCAGGCTTCCATTCTCCTTAACCACCCCTCCCAGATACCTAAAGCTGTACCTGTTCCTCTTACTTCCCAGTTTCTTCTGATTTCCCCATTTGCTGCCATTATAACCATTTTATCTGTACCCAGTTTCATTCCATACGCCTTCAGTTTTGCATTCTATTTCCTTATCCTTTGCTTAAGTTCTTGCTCAGAAGTTAATGTTACTTTTATTTACGAATGCAGCACCTAGATTTGTATATCAGAAGTTAAGGGCTGAAGCCAGAGAAGACCTTGTAATATTGATCTGTTACATAAGTAATGTTTGCAATCTTAAAATGGAAGGAAATGTTAATGGTGTCAAGTCCAGTCAAAAAATCCAAGGTATCTGTATACATAAGGAAATTAGGCCTCTGTTTCTATTACTGCAAGAAATGTATTTGAATGGCAATGAGGATTGAAAGTAGGGAATCTTGGGCATAAATTAGGATTTTCATCATGTCCACCATGAGACCAAAGGGACACTGTTACTCTGCTGCAAAGAAATATAGTTTTTGAGCTGCTGGAAGTACAACTATAACAAAAGTAAATTTGTACATGTAAGAGGGAAGCTAGAGGGAGTATTAAACATGATGATAAATCTGTACATCCCACAAGAGACTGCTCAACAATTTCAGGTAGAATGATAGAACACAGGTGGTGCCACTATTGACACTGGAAACTATCGCCCCATTAGCTTGACAAGTCTGATCTGTAAAGCCATGGAGCATATTATGGACCTCAAACAAGGACACAGGCAAGCACCAAGCACTTGTCCCAACCCAGTTTGGATTCATCAAGGGCAGATCTTGCCTGTTGAACCTAGATGACTTCTTTGAGACAGTCACCAAGGCCCTGGATGAGGGAAAGTCAGTACATACCGCTTACTTAGACTTGGGCAAGGCCTTTGACACAATCCCCCCACCCTCCTCGGGCAACATTGAAAAGATAACGCAACCTGATGTAAATTCCCATCTCATCAGGTGGGTGGCCAACTGGTACACAGACAGGACCCTCAAGGTCAAAATAGGCACCTCCACCTCCAATAACAGACCTATCACTAGTGGAGTTCCCCAGAGATCTAGCCTGGGACCCTTACTGTTTGGCATCTACTTCTCAGAGGTCCAGACAAAGACAAAAGGCCTGTAGCTGACCAAGCTTGCAGACAACTTAAAGTTGGGTGCTGTTACTGACTCCCCAAATGTTAACATACTGAAACAGGGTCTCACAGCAACTAATAACTGGTGCCAAAGTCCTTCATCAAGCTAAACGCAAAAAAATGCATCGCATCATTCAGCAAAAACATGGCCCCTACCTATTGGTTACCACATCAACAGCAACCCCCTAAGCACACAACCTGTGGTGCGAGTTCTGTGTACTCAGGCAGATAACCTCAGATTTGACCATCATGTAGCGGCAGTAGTCAGAAAAGCCTTTTACTTGGTTCATCTCATAAGTAAAGGGATGGCATCCAGAAAAAAATTAAGTTATTACCTCTCTATACTCCTCTCTCATTAGACCAATAATTGAGTATAACGCCCCATTTGGTATGTACCTCTCCAAACATCTGCACCAACTGGAAAGGTCACAGAAATACCTCACAAAGAGGATCCATGGCTTCCAACACCTATCCTATGTGAACAGGTTCAAATCCCTATCACTCTACTCTGTATAGTACAGATTGCTCAGAGGTGATCTGCGTCTCGTCTACAAGGCATTCTCGGACCCTGCCCTACTAGAGATGCTCCATATCCATAATTCTAACTCCCTGCACATTACTAGCTTGAAACGCCTGAATCTAATATGAGACATCAACAAAACCTGCTGGAGAAACCTGTTGGTCTCCCAGGGGCTACCCAGTCTCTGGAATACACTTCCCATACATGTCAGAGTACCTTGCCGACCCTCTTCAAGCGCAACCTTGATAAGTGGATGGGAAACCGCAAATTTTTCCCAGGGGTTCCACCAGTCTCCCTCATTGACAGGGGCGGCAGTTGCTGACTGAGGCTTCTTTCTGGGGATAAATTCTTGGCTAAGCTTGTAAGGGTCCCAGGGCCATTAGTCTAGTAACCTACTATGATCCTGAGAGAGATTGGTTTTCTGGCATGAGACTGGAACACAATTTTTTCCATTAGTGAGGTGTACATTGGGCCTACAACTCACAGTGTACCTGTGTTAGGGTGATTTATTATTAGGTATGCTACACTAAATGCAACAGACTCAATGGCCTCCCAGACAAAGACTTGATATATAGGACACTCAGCGTCACACTATACACAAACAAAAGAAAACTCAACTACAAAAAGGAGTTATTCAAATGGAAGGCAAAAGCCCTTAAGGCAGCAAGGCTGTGACGGTGTCTGGTAGTATTCAACTCAGAGGACTCCATAGTCACACAGATACGTTAGTCACCAGAACGAGCAAGGATAGAGTGACAGCCTCCTGTCAGTTGGCAGGATGTGTAAGGTCAGTATGGCCTTCATGTCCCTTCACCTTACGTACACACAAATGACAAGGTAACTGCAGACATGGGAGTGAATGGCTGGAGACGTATCTTCTTGGATCATATGAAGAGGGAAAAGATGGAGCTCTCAGAATAAGCATCTGATATAAGCATGAAACTAGTTCTCAGCAGTATCCTTCTACTGCAAAGAAAAATGTTGTGATGCAAACAAAAGATAACAGACTTCAGGTATTGGTTTAGCTATGGATGTCACAAAGGGATCCAATATATATCAGCCTGGGAGAATATGGTCGCCAATCTTGGCCAATTTATTAGGGATGGCCTGCACCTCTCTCCTCATGGCTTGTGTGTTGGCCAGGACCCCCCCCCCCATAGTGCCTTTTAAGAAAATATCACCTCAAATTACCTACCTAGCCAATCAAAATCAAAACTGCATAAAAGTAGCATTGCTCAATGCCAGAAGCCTAAGCAAGAAGTTGCATTTTTTACTGGCATTTCTAACTTGAAAGTACAAATGTCTGCTAATTTAATGAAACATTGTTTCAGAACAGAAATAGCACCCTCACAATGTAGGGTTTTAATGCCAACCACTCTCCGACCCAATGCAGGAATTAACAATGTTTCTGTGTGGAGTCTGCATGTCCTCCCCGAAGTTGTGTGGGCATTCAAAAGACATGCGTAAATGGGCGTGCCTTCGTTGAAGGTTGAATGTCCAGCTGGCACCTCTGTGTTCGTGAAAATCTACTGCCAGTCATTAGCGGACCGAAGTTCCACTGTGGCGACCCCTAACCGGGAAAAGCCGAAAGACAACAACAACTAAAGTGAATGTGTCTCTATGCCTAAGAAGCCATCTCACCTCCAGACTCATAAGCTAAAACAATGACTTTGCACCCCACCATAACCTTTTCATGGTAAATAGAACGCCATACCACATCATTGTACCATTGCACCCCCACAAACCTCATCACCTGCGGCCCATACGGTATATCAAAACAAACTGACATCCCTCCCTGTCTAGCCTAACACTATTCTCTTGGGAGACTAACTATCCATCCATTAAAGATCATATCTAAAGGGGTATAAAATGTTTGTATGCAAATACTTTTATGCAAAAAAACAAGGTTAGTTTCTCTCCAATTTACAAATAAAACTACTTTAAAAATTGCTTCTTAACTTAGAAGTCTAAACTTACAGCTGTGTTTACAGCATTAATGTTAGTAGGCGGAAAGGAGTGGTTACGTCACCTTGGGTTCCAGCAGTAATTATGTTGGATTAGCATGGGTAAGTAATTGTGAATTAAGTTATATAAATGCCAAGCTGTTAAATTAGCAGTCTGGCAAAAAGCTAGCCATGCAGCATAATTAATGTTGGAATTCAAAGTGCCGTAACTGCCTCCTTCCCGCCCACTAATATTAATGCCATAAACATGGATGTGTAAAGTTTAGGGTCTATGTCAGAACAACAAAAAAATCAAACTATCGAATATTCACATAAGCGAATAATCAGGAACTCGAAAACGCTATTATGGGGGGGCTGCACCCCCCCGCTAAATATATATCCCTACTCAGAGATCGCACTACAGTGAGGAAAGGGCAAATATTCCGATCCTGACTGTATTGCAATCCCAAAAACATCAATAGCGAATTCCTGATTTTTCGCTCGTGAGTGCTCGACATTTTGCATTTTTGTCGTTCTAAAGTAGACCCCAAGCTTAGACTTCCGCATTCATAAGCAATTTTTTTTAAAATAACTATTTGCAAACCATAGTGAAATAACTATTAGTTTTTGAATAAAAGTGTTTGCATGCATAAAGATGTATGCAGACACTTGCGCGAAACCAAAGGTCATTTCGCCCTGCTTGTACATGATCTTTAAGAAAACTAGACCACCTCAAATAAACATGCATAAAAGGTTCCTAGACTCCATTAATGACAGCTCCCTAAACAAACTGGTTCAAGTCCTAACTAGGGGTCACAAATATTACTAACCTATGCATAGAGGACCAAGTTGATCCATCTTGTTATGAGTCCACCTCTTTCCAAAAAGAAGCTGAAGTCCTAACCCTGAAACGAAGTGGCTTACAATGGTGAGTACAACAAAAAGCAACAGCATGAAACAACCACCTAGATATAGTCTGCTTTGATAATGGTTGTCCTTTCCTGTCCCCTTCGTATGAGACAAACAGATCAGCTTTCCTGAAGGCTCGCATTTTGTCTAGGTAGTATCTGAGCTGCCTGTGATCATCCAAAATGAGAAGAATCATTTCTCCATTATTCTTGGTTTCAAGAAAGAAGACAGGGAACTAGTAGCTTAAACTCTGAGACCACTTAGGCATAAAATAAAAAAGGTTAGCTGTTAAGAGAACCTCTCCATGTGAAACGTGAGGTAGGATTGACTCACCATAAGCGTTAATAATTCAGATATTCTGCTAACAGATGTCTTCCATGTTAAGAACCTCAAATTTGCTTAATGAGCCAGTTCAATGTAGAAAATATTGTGCTTGAAAAACTTACTCTAAGATCCCAAGGAGAAGCCAACAGTCTCCTTAGTGGGCAGACATGTAACATTTTCTTTTCAAAAACTGTAACTCGAGTATGGCTAGAAAGGGAGCATATCAAAGGGCAGACTAGCAGAACTGGTTGACAATTCACCTAAAAAAAGGAAAAAGAAAGGCTAGAGGACAGTAACTCATGCAAATAATCAAAAACAGCTGGTAAAAGAGTACTGGTTCTTGTAATGGCTTCAACTTGATAATCTTTTGCATGTGCACATGCATAACTTTTTAGTAGCACATTTTATTTGCCTCTTCTAACCTACTACATAGGTTGAGAAAAAAGGTTTTTTTTACAAGGTATCAAATTTCTACCATCCAGACAACAGGAGGTGTTTTCGGGTTGAGGCGTATCAAACTATCTCAGTCTTGTGCGAGTAACTTCAGTCTGTGGGGAAGCTTGTGGTTACTGCCCTTGACTTGACTGAATAGAAAGGAGCACCACTATTGCCTGGACCAAAAGGGAGTCACCACCACAATTATGAACATCAGTAGAAAGGGTGCAAATTCATACAAGAACATTCCCATCCATGAGACTGAAAAAATCATGTCTTCCAGGCAGAGTCTATATTATATTGTAGACAGCTCACAATGTCGACTTTGAATTATTCGACACCAAAATGTCGAACTACAAAAATAGCGAACAGCCATATCACAGATTTCTTTCCAAAGGAAAGAAATTAGTTGGCCAAACACCAACGGCACACAAACAAATATATTTAAGTGGGGGGGGGGCTTCACCCCCCCACACCCAACGTGGGGGTGTGTGCCCCCCACACTCCCCTTAACTAAATATTCTTACTCCAAGGCCACACTACACTCAGGGAAAGGGCAGATGTCCGAGAACGGCCAACCGATTTCTTTCCATTGCAAAGAAATCAGGTATTTGGCAGTTCGCTATTTCTGTAGTTCGACATTTTGGTGTCGAACAATTCAGAGTAGACATTCTGAGCTGTCGACAATATGATATAGACCCTTCCAAGCCTGTTCAGGGTTCCTGGAGCCAAATTTCTTTAGTTGTCTTTTCTGACAGTAGGCAAACAGAGCTACTCAAGATGTTCCTCACAGCTGAATCAATTCTTGGAAGACACCAAGGTAAAGATTCCATACATGGAGGGCTCTCCTGGTACACCTGAGCTCATCTGCAATCAAGTTTGCTCCGACTCCTCAGGCTTTATATATTCCTTCAATCAGCTGAGCTGCCATCTCCCAGGCTATAATAAGTCTGTAAAGAAGGCAAGATCTTGTACTCCCCTTTGTTAGTTTATGTACCACAGCACTGTGATAATGTCTGAAAACTTGAAGAGGTCATGGGAACCAGAGGTCTAGAGCTCTCCAAGCATGATCACTGCAGACATCTGTGTCATTAAACTGCTACTGTGTCTCTTAAGTATTCCACAAAGCTTACACTTTTTCCTCTATGTAAAATGCACCCCACCGCAGGCTGGATGAATCTATAGTGGCAGACTGTAGGGGGGGGGGGGGTAGGGAGAATGAAGAACATGGATTTCAAAAGATCTGGTCTACCGACAAAAGAATCTGTCTTTTTCAGATTCTAGTTCTGGGATTTGAAAAGGGAGCAGATGCTGAATATAGACTTATCGGAGGTACCACTGTACTCTCCATATTAAGTCTTGCCATGAAAAGTATGACAATTCTTGATGACAAGTACCCCAAAGTCCTGAGAAGTTCTGAATAGATGTACGGGTTTGATTGGAGAAACTCTGGCATAACTGCAGAAACATTTAAACATTGTCTGGTGGAAGAAAGGTTCGGTCCTTGGAAGAGCCCAACATCCCAGGATACAATTCTATGAGAAGGGATGAAAGAAGACTTCTGATATTGATGTGAAAACCCAGATTGATTATGAGATTTTGAACAGTTGCTAAAGACTCTTAGCAGCTGGAAAAATCTGCAAAGACAAAACAATCATTCAAAATGGAAAAGACGTGAATTCCTAGACAACAGCAACAAACAAGGACTAAAACTAGACAATTCATCAATACCCTTGGTGCCGAGGAATCCAAAGGGCATGTTAGAAAACTGATGGGGTAAACCAGACACAGTCAAGTGTATCAAATTTCTGAATTGCTCACCACTGGGAATAAGATTGGCATACTTTAAATCTAACTTTATCCTGTAAGCGATAGGATGGCACAAAGGTGAAAATGAATGAATGAAGAAAATTAGAAAGTAAAGGTCCAGTACAGGGCTCTAGGATCTTTCCCTTTTTGTCACCAGAAAAAATCACTGAATAAAGACCCCTGCTCAAGTGGCAGGGAGGCACTGGTTCTGTCATTCCTTGTGCCAACATCTGGTGCAGAATGGGAGGAGAGACTTTGATCACTGAGAAAGAATGAATCCCCTGGAAAGGAGGGAAAAATTCCTATCGCCAAGTGTACTCCAGCTGGATTACAATTAAAACCATCCGTTCAAAACAATCTGATTATGTACAAAAGAAACTTTGGAGAGATTACCAAGGGAGTGTGGGGGAGCTTGAACTGCCAGATAGTCATGTTGACTGACCTTTACTTTTTGTGGCTTTTTAAAAACCTGTTTGTCAGTTCCTTGCTACTAAAATTGCTTACTGAAAGAGTTGAGGTGGAAGGGAAGTCAACAGTTCTGAAAAAGAATGATTAAAAAATCTGAGTAACTCCTTGAATGAGTTTTCCCGTTCCAGTAAATCAACTCAGATGCAAAAAGGCTAAACAAAATTAGCTTATATATGAAAGAATTTAAATATTAGTCTTAACTTCTCAGGAAAATTTTAAGACTGAAGCCAAGCCAATCTTCTCAATACTAACCTGGAAGCAGCAGCTCCTGAAGAAATGTCAGCAACAACAGCATACTTTAAAATATGCTTAGTAACCCTAGAAAATATGTTACAGGTTTTTATCTCAGAAAAAAAGGTTAATAATTAACTTCTGTGTGTTCTCACAAAAGTTCTAGAAAAATGCTTTTCCTCCTCCAACTTATCTATTGTTTTTCCATCCTTGGCAGAGGGAATGGTCTTAGCAGTAGTAGGTCTGTTCAATAGAAGCAGTTTTAGACAGAGAACCACTGCTGGATCTGCTTTAGGATAAGCAAACAAATACTTAGGAGTTTGATATACCCTCTCTGTATAACCTGTCAGACTTGCAAGGTTTATGAGACTGTATAACCTGTCAGACTTGCAAGGTTTATGAGACTGAGTTGCCTATCAGCTAGATGTAGTGGAAACGTCTCTAAAGCAGCCAATGCAGGAGGAGCAGCTTTAATGTCCAACAAGTATGCAACAAACAGGACATTTACGATACCATAGCAATTTCATTTTTGCTCCCAAATTTAAAACTGCTTTCATCCTAAACAAAAAAGTCAGTAAAAGATAGATTTTTCAAAAGGGAAATCTAAAAGCACACTTTTCCCAGAATCAGAAAGAAAAGACTGAGGAGAAATTCCTAAAATATAATCACCCCTGTCTGCTCTTCTGACTGAAAATATAATAGCTGGAGCTCTTTTGTTCTTGCCTGAATAACAAGAAGGGAAGGGGAAAGTATTACAGAGTTCCTTGGCAAATCCCAATAAATCTTCCCAGACTGTAGAAAAATACAAGACTGGAAGGTTCTCACCATGTTCAGTTTCCCTGGGAACCTCCTTGGAAAATGACAACTACTCCCCAATACAGCCTCCCTATCCTGGCTAAGTGAACAACCCCCATGTGCCTCTTTCGTTGTGACAAACAAGAGTGGTTCTCCCTTGCCTGCCTAGGGCATCGCTACAGCCACAGGGGATTTGGCTATCCCCTGTGTTTTGGTGCCATATATGTTGCATCAAAGAGGACTGGAGGTAAAGATCTGTAGTCTGGAAAACACGCAACCACAGCACAGCCACCCACTAATGACGGAGGCAAAATAGGAGTTGGCCAGACACCTTAGACTCCCAGAGAAGTTAATTATTCTTCTGGACAGTGGAAGGTAACACTGTAAAGGCTGGTGGATGTTCTTGAGAAAAAGAGACAGAGGTTGGATAGAGCAGCCTGGATGAATTAGTTAAAAGGTAAGATACACAGCATGCGTTTTTGAGGTAATTCCCTCAAAAGCACAGTTTCCTGCCTTAAAAGCACAATACACAAAACAGGACAAAATTTAGTTGGGAAAAATAATCTTTTTCACATATAAAGTTCCCATAAGCACTAACACATCATCCTCCTTAGAAATGTAAAGACAGTCCTAAAATGATACGTTTCCCAGCTAACACAGACACTTCACACAGACTGGGACTGCTAGCTGACAGACAGTTCTTCAGAGAACCCTTAAGGAGCTCTTCATCAGCAAAAAAGCTCTGGGGCTTTTTGCACTTCAAATGTCTTTTTGTGGCATTCCCCTTGAGCTCCCAACAGATGGAGCAAGTGGAAGATGCCTTTACGTTTTGAAATGCTGGCTGGTCACAAGAGGTAGAAAGTACAGTTTTGTACCTACCATAAATGTAGATGTTCGAGTGCTAATACAGCTGCAGTAATCACAGATGGGGTTTTCTGCCGTCAGGCGGTCCCTCGGTCGGCCGAATTCCAAAGTCTAGGTCCGGCATCGGTTGTTGTCGCTTTCTCTCCTGACGTCAGTGACGCCGGAGTATATAAGACACAGCCGACGCCATGTTCTTCAGTCTTTCTTGCCCCAGATGTCAGGTGCCCCCAGAAGGAAGGCAATACAAAAAATATGTTTATATGCATATACAAGCAATGCAATATAATCCAAAATCAGTAGTTGTAAGCAAATAAATCATAGAAGGATAACCCAGTCAGGTTGTATGAAGAGGGTGTTAGGCCCCATGCCTTTACCAAGTGGGGAAGGAGGGAGGGAAACCTGTACTGCAGCTGCATTAGCACTCGAACATCTACATTTATGGTAGGTACAAAACTGTACTATGTTCATCGTGCATACAGCTGCAGTAATCACAGATGGGTAGAGTCCCAAAGCTACGCACAGGGTGGTAGGTACTAGGAGGAACTGGGTTGAGCCAGAATGCCCTGTAACACAGCAGTGGCAAAGCCTGCTCTAGTTCTGGAATATAAAGGCAGGTGGTAGTGTTTTGTGAAGGAATGTACAGAACTCCAAATGGCTGCTTCCAAAATATCTTTGGTAGGAAACTCCTCTGGGGAAGGCTGTAGAGGTAGCTGTGGCCCTGGTGGAGTGTGATCTGATACCTGTAGGAACAGATTTCCCATGATAGGAATAACAAAAACGTATGCAGTGGCCTATCCACTTTGAAATAGTCTGCTTGGTAACTGGCTTCCCTTGAGCCCCTACAGCATAGGACACAAAGAGTTGTTCTGATTTCCTGAAGGACTTTGTTCTGTCCAAATAGTAACGTAGTTGCCTATGGATGTCTAAAGAGTGTAGCAGCCTTTCCCCTTTGTTTTGAGGATTGGGGTAAAAGGTAGGTAGGTGTATGGCTTGATTTAAAGCTACCCTGGATACCACTTTAGGCATAAATGATGGGTTGGTACGAAGGGAAACCCTGTCCTGATGGAAAATGAGAAAGGGCTGCACCGCCATGAGGGCCTGTAGTTCCGAAACCCTACGAGCTCAAGTGATAGCCAGAAGGAAGGCTGTTTTCCAGGACAAATATTGCAAATCTGTTGAGGCAGCTGGTTCAAAAGGAGGCAATGTTAATTTTTCTAGTATGTAATTAAGATCCTAGGCTGGTATTGGTTGTTTCCTTGGTGGTCTTATATTCTTAGCCCCTCTGAGGAACTGTCGTAAGAGTGGGTGAGAAAATAAAGGAGGATCCGTGTTGAATTCTGCAGAAATGGCTGAGGCATGGATTTTTATGGAAGAAAATGATAGTCCACTGTTCAGCAGCTCAGCTAGGTACTGTAATACCTGAGGCAAGTTCAGTTTTCTAGGGTCCTGGCCTTTTTTCTCATTCCAAGAGCAAAACCGCTTCCATTTTGCGGAGTAAGCTTTTCTAGTAGATGGCCTTCTGGCCTCCAAAATGACATCCTGCACCTCCTTTGGAGAGTAGGGTCTGTTGTGGTGTTAAGGAATTTTCCATGCAGCGAGATTGAGTGTTTTCAGCTGACTGTGAAGAGTTTTGTAGCTGTGCTGAGTCAGCAGAAGAGGCATTAGAGGCAGAGACCAGGGAGGAGTATGTGTTAGACTCCTCAGGAGTGGGTACCAGTGTTGCCTTGGCCAATCTGGAGCAATCAGTATCATCTTCGGTCTGTCTGCTCTTGCTTTCAAAAGCACCTTGGGCAGAAGAGGCAGAGGTGGGAATGCGTACTGTCCATGCTGTCCAACTGAATGAAAGGGCGTCCACTCTCCAGGCCTTTGGATGAAAGGTCCTCGAACAAAACTTTTCCAATTGATTCCCGTGGGAAGCAAAAAGATCTATGTCTGGCCTCCCCCACGCTTGGATTATCTCTGTAAACACCTGAGGATGTAACTTCCATTCGTGTGGATCTATCAAATTTCTGCTTAGATTGTCTGCCAGCGTGTTTTCCAATCCTGGCAAGTACTGTGCTTGAAGTTCGATTTGCCATTCCAGAGCGAAGTTCCAAAGAGTCATGGCTAGTCTGCACAAGGGGTATGAATGTGTTCCTCCTTGTTTGTTTATGTACCACATTACTGTGGTGTTGTCTGTTATCAGTAATTGTCCTGGATGCAGGAAGTCCTTGAAAGCTGTAATTGCATTTATTACTGCTAGCATTTCTTTTTGATTGATGTGAAGGTGCTTTTCCTTTTGGGACCATTTGCCCTGAATGCACCTGTCCGTCATGTGCGCCCCCCAGGCGTAATCTGAGGCGTCTGTTGTGATGACTTGCTTTGCTTGAGGCTTGCAGAATGGGAGACCTGTATTTGCTTGACATGCTTGGGCCCACCATAGAAATTCCTTTTGCAAACATGGAATTATTGGTATTATTGTTTCCAAACTGTGACTGTGTTGAGACCATAGGTTTTTTAGGTACCATTGAAGTTTCCTCATATGCAGCTTTGCACATGGGATTAAAAGAATGCAAGATGCCATGAAGCCCAGAGCCTGCAGGATTTTCCTTGCAGTAAGCCTGGTACATTTTGCTAGTATTTTGAAGTACTGAGTTAGCTGCCCCTGTTTTTCTGGCGTAAGATAGGCCATCTGGGTGTTTGTGTCCAAGGTGGCACCCAGGAAAGTTATTTTCTGAGATGGCGTTAGCCTGGATTTCTCTGTTGATTGTGTATCCCAGAGAATGCAGTAACCGTGTTACATAAGCCAGATGTTCCAGAAGTATGTGCTTGCTGTCCGCTTGGATCAGGCAGTCGTCCAAATAAGGGTAAATTTGTATCCCTTGAAGTCTGCAGTAGGCAATCACTGATGCCAGGCACTTTGTGAATACTCTGGGCGCAGTAGATAAGCCAAAGGACAATGCAGAGAACTGATAGTGGATTGAACCTGCAAGAAATCTGAGGTATCTTCTGCAGCTTTGTCTGATTGGGACATGCAGGTATGCCTCCTTGAGGTCCAATGTTACCAGCCAAAACTCCTTGCCCAGCATGGGAAGAAGTTGCTGTAATGTGAGCATCTTGAATTTTGGTACGAGTAAAAACGTCTTTAGGATGGATAAGTCCAAAATGGGTCTCCAGTCGGTTCCTTTCCTTGGTACCAAAAAAAGTCTTGAATAAAAACCTTGACTTTGTTCGTGAGTAGGTACCTCTTGAATAGCTCTCATGCTTATGAGCTTTGAAATTTGTAGTTGTGCCTCTGCCCTTTGATTGTGTGGCAGGTTTGGCATGCCTCTCATTTTTGGAAGAGTGTGGAATTGAAATTTGTAGCCTCTGTTTATAATGTCCAGGATCCATTTGTCTGTTGTGACAATATGCCAATTTCTTGCAAATAATGCTAGCTTTCCTCCCAAAGGTGCTGCCAGCTGAGACATGCTTGGCATGGAAATGAGGGAGTCATTGGGTTTGTTTATTGTTGTGCACTGTCTTCGCCACCTCTTGGTGCTGGAGTTTGCCATTGTCGGCCTCTATATGATCCTTGTGATTGCCCTCTGCCCCTTGTACGTCTGTATCTACCTCTTTGGGGCTTTGTCAGTGGCTGGAAAGGACCAGTTTTTTGAAGGCCAATTCCTGCTAAAACGTGGTGGTTGGACCTGTAAAAAAGCTTTGACAGTTTGCATAGATTTGGCTTTTTCTTCCATTTTCCGTAATATCTCCTCAGCATTAGTACCAAACAGCACATCCTTTTGTAAAGGAGCATCTAGAAGTTTAGCTTTCACATGATCAGGCAAGTTTTGTTCCCTAAGCCAGGCATGTCTGCGAATGACTGATCCTGTAGCAGCCGCTCTACTTGAGGCCTCTAGGGCATCATAACCACATTGTAAGGTGTGTTTACCCACTTGCTCTGCACTATGCATCATATCCTGCAACTCCTTCAAATCTGGTTGTTCAGGTTGAGACATTTTATTCCTTAATTGTGATAACAGGAACTGTTGATATTTAAGCATATGAAACTGACAATTTAAGGCCATCATGGCTAGGGTGGCCGAGGTATATACCTTTTTTCCCCACCTTTCTAAAGATCTTGACTCTCTTTCGGCAGGAAGTGGATTCTTGGCAGTGGAGGCCTTCAATCCCTTGGGGCCTTGAGAAATGGTTTCAGGGTCAGCATTATGGCTTTTGAAGAGAAATTGGTGAGAGTTAGGTACTCTGTAGTACCTACCAGGTTTGACTGGTGCAGGAGGCAGAGAATCCGGGTTAAGGCAAGCCTCCGAATAAACATCATCAAGTATGTCTAAAACAGGAGGTATCGCCAGAGGTCTGTGTTGAGGTAACAAAAGAAATTCCCTAAGTCTTTTCTTGGAATCTGAAAAGTCTTGGCCTTCCCAATGGAAGTGTTCCCTCAAAGTGTGCAAGGTTTCCCCAAAGGAAAAATCCTCAGGAGGAGATACAGAAGGAATGGACTGCTCTGCATCCAAATCCTCAAAAGGGGAGTAAGAGTGTTCCTCTACATCAGAATGTTCTGATAAAATGGAGCCCTGATCAGAAGAGGGAGGAATCTTCCTCCACTCTGGGTCTCTTGTCTGGAGGGGGTTGAGAACCCCTGATAGGAGTAATTAAATCCTCAGCCATTTTAAGCATCTGTTTTTTTAGGCATGGGGCCTGGAGATTGGCCCTGTGCAACAGGCCTCTTGGGATGCCTGGCTGCTTTGGATTTAGTAAAGGCCTTAATAGAAAAAGAAGATGAGGGTCTAAAGACACCATGGGTGGAAGTGGACCTGTCCACATTAGTAGGCTCAACGTTAGCAAAGGCTTCGGTGGTTGTAGTCTGGGAAAGGGCCGAGGTACCAGCGGTCTCGGGTACAGAGGACACCACCAAAGGAGGGTCGTCGGTAGTCAGGGACTGCAAAGGCGTCTCGCTGTGAACCGGACCACGTGTAGCCTGTTTTGGCGGGGACCGTGGACCTCGCGTGTCGGTCTTTGTCCTTGCGTTTTTTGGACAAAACGGTAGTCGGAGTATCCGACAACATTTTATAATCAAAGGCTTTACCAAAATAGTGTTGGGCAAACTCCGCCCGACGCTTAATAGTGCGTTTATTGAAAGTAGCGTAAAAGCGACAGCCCGAGACGTCGTGGTCTGGGCCTAAACAGGGTATGCAGAGGGAATGGAAATCCTTATGCGGTATTTGCTTCCCACAAGAAATACAATTATTAACTTTTTCTGACATCGGACTGAGGCAAGAAAAGTTTCCCCAACGGGGTACTTAGCTTTAATGAAGACTTCGGTTTCCAATATTTCTGTAATTCAGGAGCTGGCCGACCGGCACTTGCGAACTGCTTCTGCTTCGGGCACCGCGCGGCAAAAAAGACTGAAGAACATGGCGTCGGCTGTGTCTTATATACTCCGGCCTCACTGATGTCAGGAGAGAAAGCGACAACCGACGCCGGACCTAGACTTTGGAATTCGGCCGACCGAGGGACCGCCTGACGGCAGAAAACCCCATCTGTGATTACTGCAGCTGTATGCACGATGAACATCCTATAGATCTTAAGGCTACTGCAGCAGCAATTTAAATGACTACTGCCATCAACCTTAAGGCCTCTCAGAAGAAAGCATTGCCTGATGGGAGCTGTGGAGACAGCAAGAGACTCAATGCCAGCTGCAAATTCTGAAATAAAGTCATCTTTGTCCTCTGGGTCTTGAAGTCAGAGGGACTGGGAGAGAAAGAAGAACCTCCCCTTAACCTACCCTCAATGACAGGGGTAGCCTACGCTGATAAGATGTGCATGGAATTGAGCTCCTAACAGTTGAGCTCTGAAGTGATACAATATGATATCAACACTCATGCATGCCCCGACTTAAGGTAGCACTAAGAGACCAGCAGAGGGCCTGGGGCTAGCATTGGTTTGCTAACAAAATACTGAATGGACTTACCACTACTATCAGAAGGTCAAACTTAGAGCTGCAAAGAGGCAAAACTGTAAATGCAAATCCTGTTGACTCCAAAACAGGAACACTAAGTTTGTGTTCGTAGTTTTGAGCGCCAGTGTTATGAAGTGGACCACACTACTGTGAGGATTGGGAAAATTACCCTCTTCCTCACTGTAGTGCAATCTTGCAGTTAGAATATATAAGTAGCAAGGGATGTGGGGGGTGCAAGGGGGCTTGCCTCCCTGCAAAACAGTAGAAATATGTATGGATGATAGTCAATATACATGGTGGATGGTGAGTGATCCAATCACTGTAGAATGCTGATTCTTTCCTACTGAACGAATTGACATTCTGAGCAGTTGGCTGGATGGCTTTTCATTGTTTTGGTTTGGGGATGTGCACAACTGTGGTAAGTGATTTCACTATTTTGACAGTAAACCACTAGCATTAACACATGTTCTTTGAGGATGTGAACCCAAGGGTAAAACAAACCATGGTAGTATCCCAGCATCAATTCAGCACTGCAAAGCCACAGACCAAATTCTTAATGGCGTCTATGGTACAGGCACTGGGGGCACACTCGGAAAACTTTTTTTTTTGGAAAAAAAAAATGTATTCTTATTTTTACTTAAACATTTTGTTAAGACAGGTCTTTCTGGGATGAAGCTCTTTGGAGGCCAGAGACCACAGAGGTCTGTCTGGTTAAGTACAGTAGTGCAAGTTAAAATTACCATAACAATAGATGTTTGAATAATCACTGCTATAGCAGTGTTCCAATGATCTCAGCTGCAATAGTCTTCGCTATATGGGCTACATCCTGCCAAGGATACAACAGCCTGCCAGCTACCAAAGCTTCAGGGTACCTGTCACATGCCCAAAATGTCAGGCAATTCAAGCAGAAGTGACTAAGACAAATTAGTTAATGAAATCATTCAGAGCTTTCCTGTCAACAGAGAGGGAGGCTGACCTCTGAAATGACAATGCCAGGAAAAAAAATATCTTCGCCCTGGCATAAAAAAACACACTATAAAACAAAGGGGGTGTAGAGGGAAGGAGTGGCTACTGCAACAGTGATCATTTGAACATCTACTGTTATGGTCAGTTTAGCTTGCACAACTATACTATGTTCATCATACTGATCACTGCTGCAGTAGCCTCAGCTATATGGGTAGATTACCTTCGTGAAGTACATTTGGCAGGTGGAAGGAGAATCCAGAAGCTTCTGGAGAATGATCCTAGCAATCCCAAATCTGGACCTAGAAAAGGAATTAAGCTTGTAGTGCTTTGTAAAAAATATGTACAGAAGACCAAGTTATCAGCTTCTAGAATACTTCTAAAATCCAACTCTTTCCAAAAAGCCATAGATGAAGCCAAGGTCTTGGTAGAGTGGCCCTTGACCCTGCCTGGAATAGTTTTGTTATGTTGAGTATAACAGAAGGTAATAACCTTCAATAAACATTTGGAAATAGCTTGTTTTGACTCGGGTTGTCCATCCTTACCTTCATAAGAAATGGACAAACTGATCTGAAGATATTAAAGACTTAGTTCCATCAAGACAGTACCAGAGTGGTTTGTGGACATCCAAGGTATGGAGTATCCTCTCTGTCATTTTCAGGTTTAGGAAAGAAAACGGGGAGATGGATAGTGTGGCTTAAAGAAAAACCGAATACCACTTTAGTCATAAAAGAAGCATTAGTTCTCAAAGAAAACCTGCCCCTTTGGAAAATGAGATAGACTTGACTCACTAAGTTTGCAACTCAGATACCCTTCTTGCACAGGTCAAAGCAATCAGTAAAACTGTTTCCCATGCTAAGAGTCAGCCAGGTTAGCTGGTTCAAAGGGGGGGTGTTAGCTTTGATAACAGAAAATTAAGATCAAAGGAGGGATCACTGGTTTTCTTGAAGGCCTCTTATGCAAAACTCCTTTTAAAAATATTTTGACACTAGTAACACTGATGTGATCCAGGGGCACGCATACTGAAATGGCCAATAAGACGCTTTATAAGAGAAGAAAGGCCATAGGATAGTATCTTGCAAAAATAGTTTAGAACCAGAGAACTAGCCTTGAATGGAAAATGGTCATATTGTTGGGCACCAACTAGAAAATGTTTTACATTTGCTAATATACGATTTTTCTAGTAGCACACTTTATTGCATCCATTATTACCTTCTGCACTTACTTAGTAAACAGGTGCCTACAAGGAATTAAGACCCCATCACTCAAGCAGTCAATCGAAGCTGACTGATATTGAGGTGCATCAAACACTCCTGTTCTTGTGAGAGTTGATCCTGCCATAGAGGAAGCTTGTGGTAATTGCCTTTGGCCATTTCCAAAAGAAAGGAGAACCACAGTTGCCTGGGCCAAGAGAGTCACCACAAAGACCTTGGGGGATTTCTTCTGAAACGTTAGAAGAACTCCGGATATTAGTAGAAAGGGCAGAAAAAGCAGACAGGAACATTTCTGTCCAAGGAAAAGACAAGACATCCATATTCCAGGTTGTCTTATATGAAGTCCTAGAACAGAATCTTGCCAGTTGACTGTTTAAACAGGAGGCAAAGAGATCTACTTGAGGAACTCCCCACAGATGGATCAAATCTTGGAACCCCCCCCTTATTTAGTTTCCATTCGTGAGGGTATGCCTTGGTCCTGCTCAGCTTATCTGCCACACAGTTTTGCTCTGACAGAATGTAGGATGCCTGCATAGTGACAGTATGCTGTGAAGATTAAGCTAACATGGCTAGTTTGGCAAAGGGAGTATGACCTTGTTCCCTACCTTGTTTCCTCTTGCTTGCTGATGTACCACATGACTGAGGTATTGTTTGTAACCCCTTGAAGAGGTCATGCAGACCAAAGATGGTTCAGAGGGCTGAGTGCCTTGATATTTATGTGCTTGCATCTGTCCTTGGTGTCTCACACCCCCTGCACTTTTATCCTTCTGAAACTGCTCCTCAAGAAAAGTATGGGAGAAGGGGAGACCTGGATTTAAAGGTATTTATTTCCACCAAAATATTTCTCTGACAAACTCCAGCACTAGGATTTGAAAAGATAAAGGGTGTTGATGCTGGGACCAAAGATATTTCAGATACCACTGTAGCTTTTTCATGTAGAGTCTTGTCAAGGGATTCATAAGAAAGTACAGTTGTGTACACTTACCATAAATGTAGCTGTTCAAGTGTATTCACTGTTGCAGTCATCACATTTGGGTTTATCTGCTTGCATTAGCCCTCAGTCGGCCTGATCAAAGTCTTGGGTCCTGCGTCGGTTGCTGTCTCATCTTCCATGCTGTCAGGTAGTCAGGGGTATAAAGCATGCAGCAGACGCCATTTTATCAGTTTTTCTTGCCCCAGATGTCAGGTGCCCCCATAATGGGAAGCAATTATATACAAGGTTACACGTCCAACAAAAAGCAAACACACCAGAAAGCTTCAAGCATAACTAACAAGAATAGAGGTATAGACAATAGAAGTCAGGGGGCTGGAGGGAGGGTAACCAGGACTGCAACAGTGAATAGACTAACATCTACATTTATGGCAAGTGTACACAACTGTACTATGTTCTTCGTGTTTCATTGTTGCAGTCACCACATTTGGGTAGATTCCCAAAGCCAAGGATGGGAGGAGGTAATTAGATAGCATTAGGACCAGCTATAAGGCCCTGCAAGACTGCAGTGGCAAAGTCAGCTCTGGAGTTAGAAAAAATTGGAAAGTGGAAATGCTTGGTGAAGGTATGTACAGAACTCCAGGTAGCAGCTTCTATGATGTCCCTGGTAAGGAAACCTCTGAGAAAGGCTGTAGAGGTAGATGCAACCCTGGTTGAATGCGGTCTTATCCCCTGTGGGGTAGGTTTTTCATGGTGCTTACAGCAGAAATGAATGCAATGGCCTATCCCCTTAGAAATGGTTTGCTTTGAAATAGCTTTCCCCTCTGCCCCTGCAGCAAATCAACCAGCAGCTGTTCAGATTTCCTGAGAGGCTTAGTCCTGTCCAAGTAAAACCAAAGTGGTCTGTGCACGTCCAAGGAGTGCAGTATTCATTTCCCTTTGTTCTGTGGATTAGAAAAGGTTGACAAATGAATGGACTGATTAAGGGCCACACTGGATACCACCTTGGGCATGAAGGAGGGATTGGTCCTGAGGGACACCCTGTCCGCATGAAAGATGATGAAAGGCTCCGCAGCCATGGGAGCCTGTAATTCAGACACCCTTTTTCTTAAAGTGATGGCTAGAAGGAAGGCTGTTTTCCAAGAAAGAAATTTCAACTCTGCATTTGCAGCTGGCTCGAAGGGATGTAGAGTGAGCTTTTCCAATACAAAGTTAAGGTCCCAGGCTGGAGTAGGGACTCTCCTGGGTAGCCTTAAGCTTTTGGTCTCTCTGAGGAATTGCTTCAGCAGTGGATGAGAGAAGAGGGGTGGTTCTGTACTGTAATGAGCTGAAATGGCTGAGGCATGAATTTTGATGGAGGAAAAGGAAAGACCCTTGTGAAACATCTCAGTTAGGTATTGAGGAATCTGAGGTAAATTGGGTGCTGCTGAGCCCATCCCATGAGTTTGGCTCCAGGAACAGAATCTCTTCCATTTTTCAGCATAGGATTTTCTAGTACTAGGCCTTCCTTGCCTCCAGAATGATATCCATCACTTATACTTACTGAGGGATGGGAACAGAGAGATCAGGTAATTAGCCAGGCTGCCAAGTTCAGGGTTTGAAACTGTGGGTGCAGAATCTGGCCCCCCTACTGAGACAGCAGAGCAGGGGTCTGTGGCAGGTGCCATGGTGCCAGCAGTGACACCCTGCTAAAGAGGAGGTACCAGTGTTGGTGTGGCCAGTCTGGTGCAATCAGCATTGCCCTTGGTTTGTCCTGTTTGATCTTTAGAAGTACCTTGGAGAGGAAAGGCAGAGGGGGAAAGGCATAAACTGACAGGTTTTTCCAGGTGAAGGACAGGGCATCCACTTTCCAAGCTTGTTTGTGGGGAGTACTTGTGCAGAATTTGTCCAATTGGTAGTTCTGGGGGGAGGCAAACAGGTCTATCTCTGGGCTCCCCAATTTGTTTCTCAACATGTTGAATATATCTTTGGTTCCAGTTTCCACTCGTGTGAGTCCATGAGATTTCTGCTTAGGTCATCTGTCAGTGTATTTAGCTTTCCTGGCAGGAATTGAGCCTGTAGGTGCATTTGGTAGCTCAAGGCTGTGTTCCACAGAGCCATAGCTAGTCTGCTGACAGGGTATGAGTGGGCTCCCCCCCTGCTTGTTTATGTACCACACAACTGTGGCGTTGTCGGTCTTTACCAATAATTGTCCTGGAAGAATGAGGTCCTTGAAGGCTGTCAGAGCATACAGTACAGCTAACATTTCTTTTTGATTGATATGCAGGTGCATTTGACTTGGGTTCCATTTGCCCTGAATGCACTGCCCTGCCAAATGAGCCCTCCATGCATAGTCTGATGTGTCTGTTAGGGTTTGGGTGGCAGGGGGTAGAGTGAATGGTAGTCCCCCGTTTTGGTGGCAGGCCTCTGCCCACCAAAGGAACTATCTGTAGACAAGGTATGATGGGAATCATTGATTCTAGATCCTGAGAATGTTGACACCATAGGCTTTTTAGATACCACTGTAATTTCCTCATATGCATTCTTGCATGTGGAATTAGTAGAATGCAGAAGGCCATGAACCTCGGAGCTTGCAGTATTTTCCCTGCAGATAGCTGGGTCTTTGTGGCCAGTAGTTTGAAGTAGGCTGTCAAATGAACTTTTTTGTCTGGAGTGAGGTAGGCCATCTGGGAAGTTGTATTCAAGCTTGCTCCCAGGAATACAATTTGTTGGCAGGGTACAAGATGTGATTTATTTTTGTTTATGGTGTACCCCAGAGAAGTTAGCAATTTCTTTACAAATGCCAGATGATGTAATAGTATGTCCTGGCTTTCTGCCTAAATTAGACAATCGTCCAGGTATGGTATATTTGAATTTTTTGCCTGCAAAATGCAATGACTGGAGCTAGGCACTTGGTGAATACCCTGGGCGCAGTAAATAAGCCAAAGGGCAGTGCAGAGAACTGATCGTGCATGTAGCCTGCTCTGAAGAATAGGTATCTTCTGCAAGATTCCCTTATTGGGATGTGCAGGTAGGCTTCCTTTAAATCCAGTGTTGCCAACCAGGCATCTTTGCCTAGCATGGGAAGCAGCTGATGAAGAGTTAGTATCTTGAATTTTGGGATTACCAAAAATTGTGTTTAGGATAGACCGATCCAAGATAGGACGCCAGGAATGGTCTTTTCTGGGTACCAGGAAAAGTCTTCGGTAGAAACCTTGCCCCATTTTTCTTCTGGAACAGGTTGAATAGCCCTGATGCTTAAAAGAGAGAGAACTTGCTTTTGAGCATCTGCCCACTGATTTGGGGGAAGGTCTGGCCAACCATTTGGGGTTGGTAAGCAATGGAAGTGGAATCTGTATCCTTGGGAAACTATATTTAAAAAAACATTTGTCCTGGGTAATGAGTTCCCAATTTTTTGCCTGCAGAGCAATATTTCCTCCTAAAGTAACAGTCAGTTGTGCAGGGCTTGGAAGGTTTATAAAGTTGAGTCATTGAGACAGTTTACCATAGGTGGGTGTCTTAGCACTCCCTGCTTTGGAAGTGGGAGCCCCCCATTGCTTAGTCCTGTGAATATCTTGGGACTGAAGCCGGGGTGTTCTGTTGGTTCTGGGTTTGGACTGAGAAGGTCTGGAAGAGGCAGGAAAGGACCAATTTTTAGGGGGGCAATGCCTACTAAATCTGGAAGGCTGTACTTTGAGGAAATCTTTAACAGTTTGCATAGATTTAGCTTTTTCCTCCATCTTTTTAAGTACTTCTTCTGCTCTGTTGCCAAACAGGTGGTCTTGGTTTAAGGGAGCATCCAGCAATTTAGCTTTAACATGATCTGCAAAGATTGCTCCTTAAGCCAAGCATGCCTTCTAAGTACAGTCCCAGTGACAGCAGCCCTGCAAGATGCCTCAAATGAATCAAAACCACATTGCAAAGTATGCTTTCCAACTTGTTCAGCAGAATGCATTAAATCCTGTAAAATCTTTATTTTCAGCATAGTCAGGAATCATCATTTTCTGTTTAAGCAAACCAATAATATGCTGCTGATACTTTAACATATGAAACTGGCAGTTTAAGGCCCTAATGGCCAAGGTTGCAGAAGTGTATACCTTCTTACCCCATCTATCCAGCGCCCTGGAATCTCCATCAGAGGGGGTAGGATTTTTGGCAGTAGTAGCCTTAATGCCCTTGGGTCTCTGTGAAATGGTCTCGGGATCCGCAGTAGAATTTTTAAAAAGGAACTTGTGAGAGTCAAGAACCCTGTAATATCCATCATGTTTTCTGGGAGCAGGAGGTAGAGAGTCAGGGGCCAAGCTAGATTCCGAAAAGGCATCAACAATGTCCAGTACAGGGGGGGATAGCTAAAGGCCTGTGTTGGGGCAGGAGTAATAAATCCCTAAGCCTCTTTTTAGAGTCAGAGTAATCCTGGCTTTCCCAGCGAAAATGCTCCCTAAGAGTAAGCAAGGTTTCACCTAAAGAGAAATCCTCTGGAGGGGAAGCAGAGGGAATAGAGTCCTCTGTATCGGAATCCTCATAGGTAGATAAGGGTAAATCCTGGTCAGAGGAAACAGAAATTTCAGAATCCTGATCAGAAGAATCATAAGTAAACTCAGTCCTAGGTCTCTTAGAAGGGGAAGGTTGGCTTCCCCTGATTACAGTAACAAGGTCTTCAGCCATTCTTATTTGCTTTTTAGGCATACAGGCCTGACCATGTGGTCTGGGTACGGGTTTTCTAGGCATGGATCGAGTTTTAGGCCTTGAAGATGGCATTGGTTTAATATGCAAGTCAGTAGGCCTGAATACACCCTCAGAAGCCGGTGCCTGCACAGCGGCTCCGGACACATCCAAGGTAGAGACATCTGCAGGATCCACAGTTGAAGCATCTCGCGGCATACCAGACTCCGAATGGGTCTCAGTAGAGGCCTGTGAATCTGAAGTAGCAGGTATCAGGTGCTGCGAAAGCGCCTCACTGAGTACCGGCGAACTGGCGACTAGCTTAGAAGTCTCGTCGGCAGCTTTGGACCTATGCGGTCCATCTCTGTCTTTATCTTTGCGTTTTTTCAGAATGTCTGTAGTCGGGTGGCTTACCAAAGCCATATCTGGGTAATTGTACAGAGTACAAAAATATTTAGAAGCGTAAATATACAGACGACAGTTCATTGTTTAAATAAGGCACAAAACCTACAGCGAGGTACGTTGTGGTCAGAGCCTAGGCAAGGAATACAGTACGAATGAAAATCTTTATGAGGTATTTGCTTTCCGCAAGAAATACAATTATTGACTTTTACTGACATCGATTTAGAGCAAGAAAAAATGTTTCCCCAATGGGGTACTTCGCTTAGTTATAGACTTTGGTTCTGAAACTCGAAAATGAAAATTTCAGGAGTCGGCCGACCGGACTTGCGAACTGCTTCCGCTTCGGGCACCGCTCGGCAAGAAAGACTGATAAAATGGTATCGGCTGCATGCTTTATATCCCTGACTACCTGACATCATGGAAGAGGAGACAGCAACCAATGCTGGACCATCATCATCCTCCTTTTTCCCCATTTACATGGGGTCGGGGTATCGTATTAACTGGCGCCAACTCTCTCAATTCAGTGCCACTTTCCTGCCTTCTTCAACACTCATGCTTGACTGTCGCAGATCTTCTTTCACACAATCCATCCACCTCTTTGCTGGACGCCCTCGCTTCCTCTTATCTTCTTCCTGTCTGTCCCAAATCTCCCTCACCAGATTGTCTTCCGCTTTTCTACACATGTGCCCATACCATCGTAATCTGTTCTTTGATCTTTTCTGCAATTGGAGCTACTTTGGCTTCTGCTCTTATGTCCTCATTTTCTTCGCCTGTCCCGCAGTGTGCATCCTACCACCTTTCTCAGGCACTTCATTTCCATCACCTCTAGCTTCTTCAACTGTTCTGCCTTTACTGCCCAGGTTTCTGTACCATACAGTAGTACTGGTCGCACCACTGTCTTGTACACCTTACTTTTCAGGTTCTTTGGCATTCTTCTGTCATAGACTACAACTGATACTCTATGCCAGTTGGCTGCAGCCCCTCTGATTCTAGCTTTGACCTCTTCATTCAGACTACCCTTCTCCTCAACCACCCCTCCCAGATACTTGACGCTGTTTACCTGTTCCACTATCTTCCCATCTATCTCTATTCTCAGCTTCTTCCGATTTCCCCAATCTGCTGCCATTACCACTGTCTTAACTGTGCTTAGTTGCATCCCATGTTCTTTCAGATTTGCATTCCATTCTCCTATCCTTTTCTGAAGTTCTAGATCAGAGTCTGCCTGTACTGCCACATCGTCTGCATACAGCAGCTTTGTTGCTCTGACCCCTCCAACTTGTTTGCTGATGTAGTCCATTACCAGTATGAACAGCAGTGGGCTCAGAGCTGAACCCTGGTGTACACCCACTCCCACTGGGAACCCCTCAGTGAGGCCAAACACTGTTCGTACTCGAGTCACTGGGTCCTTGTACATAGCCTGTACTAATTCTACCAATGTTTCTGGGACTTCAAACCACCGCAGTAGCTTTCTTGGGACCTTGTCATATGCTTTCTCCAAGTCTAGGAAAACCCAGTTTGACTCTCTCCTCTTCTCTAGTTTCTTCTCAAGCATCTGTCTCAATGCAAACATCGGGTCAATTGTGCTGCATCCTGATCTGAATCTGAACTGTTCATCTCCCATCTTACATTCTACTAGTCTGCGTATCCGTTTATCAATCACCCTCTCCAGAACTTTCATGCAATGTGGTAGGAGTTTGATGCCTCTGTACTGTCCACAGTTGTGGATGTCCCCTTTGTTCTTGTACACTGGCACGAGTATGCTTATTCTCCAGTCATCTGGGATACGCCTTTCTCTCCACACTGCAATTAGTACCCTCAGGAGCCATTTCTCCCCTAGCTCACCCAGCATCTTTATCATATCTGCTGTGACCTCATCTGAGCCTGCTGCTTTCCCCGACTTCATTTTCCTTAGTGCTGCTCTTACTTCTAAGCTGGGCTCTTCTACTCTCATTGTAGGCTGTTTCTGGGGCAGTACCGCTTCTGTGGGGTTTTCTTCATTCAGAAGCTGCTGGAAATACTCCATCTGCCTTTGATGTCCTGTGGGCTGGTAAGCAGGTTGTTGCTGGAATCCCTTATGAAGGGTGTCTGACTATCTTCTTTATCTTTCTGTCTTTGCCTTGCAACCTGGTATAGTTTCTTTGTACCCCTTACTGAGTCACTTTCCAGAAGCTGATAGAGTGCCTCTGATGCTCTATTCTTTGCTATTGCAACTTCTTTCTTAGTTTCTTTGTTAGCCAACCAGTAGCCCTTCCTAGCTTGGTCAGTCTTTTCAATCTCCCACTTCTTCCTGCACTCCTTTCTTTTGATTACTTCCTGCACTTCTGCATTCCACCACCAGCTTTCCTTACGTACCTTATTTCCATACCTGGCTCGGCCACATATCTTTTCTGTAGTCCTAACACATGCTGTTTTTAGGCGCTGCCACTCTCAACTCCACCTATTTCCTCCTCTTCTTGGGGTGCTAGAGCCCTGAGTAATTCCTTGAACTGCTGTACTTTCTCTCCAGTCAACTTCCGGGTCTTCAGCCTGGTCTCTGTTGACCTTAGAGCCTTCTCTGACCACTGCTTGCAGCTGATTGTGGCAACTACTGGTTTATGCTGTGAACAGACTGTTTCACTGGGGATGACTTTGCAATCATGGATTCTACCCCAGTGCCTTTTCCTTACTAGGAGAAAGTCTACCTGAGTTGCATGTTGGCTACTCTTGTATGTGATCTTGTGACTGTCTCTCTTTCTGAACCATGTGTTGGCTATCAAGCCATTTGCCAGACAGAAGTCTAGAATGGCTTCTCGTTCTTTATTCCTATTGCTCCACCCATGTGGACCCATATGTGCATTTAAGTCACCCATTATCAACACCAATTCATGTTGTCCTGCTTTATCTAGTAGCTCCTGCAACTGCTGTCTGAATGCACTCTTTTCCTCACTATCACAACCCTGCTGTGGGGCATAGGCTGAGATTATGAATACTGTCCTATCATTACACTGGAGTCTGATTGCCATGAGTCTGTCATTAATTCTGATGATATCCCTCAGACTTCTGAAGCCTCTGTCTCACCACAATTCCTACACCATTTCTAGCCTGTCCACCACCTGAGTAGTAGAGTCTGGATCCCAAGCCAAGTGGCTTTGTTGCACTGCCCTTCCATCTCGTCTCTTGGATACATAGGATGTCCAGCCTCCTCCGTATCATCATGTCATCCACTTCTAAGCTGCGTCCTGTCAGTGAACCTACATTAAGCGTAGCAATTCTCAGTTCATGTTTGGCAGGTTGGTTGGTTTTATGTCCAGCTTTCACTCAACAGAGCTATCCCAGGTAATCCAGGCTGGGCAACTAGACACTGGCCAGCCAGTAGCCTATTGACCCAGGGCTGCTGGGCTTTTATGGCGGGCACACACTGGCCAATAGGGGCACATATACCCCTCCCACCATTAGCATGGGTCCCTGGCGTGGGTCAGAGAGTAGGCGGGGTCCTCAACCCACTTATCACCGGTAACTACCCATGCCCATTTTTTTTTGGCGACAGTCAACATGACCGAATCACCTAGAGCCATATTTTACACCATCGAGTGGCTAGCCTTGCCACGGCACGCAGTTTGTGATCAGTGTTCTCCTATCTTGAGGATACTGCACACCACAATAGATGCCCAAAGCGGTTGGTCTTTTTACAACTCTTCCCCCCATTGGGCACCATGTAGAGTCTGTGCTGCTGCCCACAGCTCCATTCATTGGCAAGTTTGAGATGGAAACACTCAGCATGTTTTTCGGAAATGGGAGAAACCCCATGGAGACACAGAGAGAACATGCAAACTCCAAACAGGCATTAGTCGGAGGTCAGGATCGAACCTTGTACCTTGTGCATTGGAGGCGAAGACCTTAACCACTAAGCCATCTGGTCGATGCTGGACCCAAGACTTTAATCAAGCAGACTGAGGGCTACTGCAAGCAGATAACCCAAATGTAATGACTGCAACAGCGAAACAAAGAACATTCATAGATGCCATGAGACCCAAAATCCTGAGGCATTCCCTCACAGTGACCGAAGTCTTGAGTGGAAAACCTTAGAAATGGATCAAGATAAAGAACTACTTTTTCCTGTGGGAGAAAAGCTCTTCGAACGGAGGTGTCCGACATACCAGGAACAGAATCCTACATGAAGTAATCAGTCTTCTTAATATTATCTTGGAATCCCAGCTTGTGTAAAATCTCAAACTCATAGGAGAGAGATTGGGAAAGGGAGAGAGACAGAGACATTCTTGACAAAGACTTTACAAAGATAAGCAAGTTGTCTAAAAATGAAAAAAATGTGGATACCCTGCTGCCTGCAATGAACTATAAATGGAGCTAGACACTCTGTGAACACTCTTGGAGCAGTGGAGAGTCCAAAAGGTAAGAACTGATAGTGTGATCCAGACACACACAACCTTAAAACATATTAAGTCTGGATTAACAGGGATGTGCTGAGCAAGTCTAGTGCTGTCAGGAAACTTGAAAAAGGAAGAGGTAACAGGTTGTGAAGGGACATCATTTTGAATATGTGCACTATCACAGAGGTTTAGAAAAGACTCAGAACTGGTCTCCAAGCATTTTGTCTGGCAATAGGCACATCCTTCAATAAAAATCCTTCCCCACCTGGAAAGGAGGAACTACTTCTATCATCTTTGGACAGCATGAGATGAAGAAACAGTGAGGGGGGAAAAGTCTGATCTGGAGGATGAGGAATGACCCCCTAGAAAAGTAGGAATTTCCTCCCACTGCTATCTGCAATCTTGATGAATGATTTTTAGCACCCATTTGTCTGAAATATCTGCTACCAAAGAGAAAAACGAATTTCAGACTTTCAAGAAGAAAAAATGGGCCAGGGTGGGAGGGGGTCACAAGATCTGTTGAACCGGCATTAAGACTTGTTGGACTGTCCTTTGTTTTGAGAGGTTTGAGACTTTTTGGAAACATCTTGCCATTTTTTTCTTTTGCTGAGACGGGTTATTCTACTTTTTGCCAAAACTGAATGAGAGAGAAAATACCCTGGAAAATCTGGAAAAGGAGGGCTGAACCCCCCTGGATCAGCTTACCCCTTTCTCCGCACTGTTTGACTACCTCTGCAACAGAGGGGACCAAAAACTAAATCTTCGTCCAACGGAGAATTTAAAATGTCATATTTTATCGTCTGGGAGGTTCTGAGATTGGCCCTGGAAACAAGTACCACCACCACACAACACCCCACACACCACCACACAACACCCACACCACAAGTAGCGATCAGTGATCGGAAAAGGAGGAAAGTGCAGGTTCTGAAAAAAATCCTTCTGTAATAACTCATAGTATCTTCTGATGGGCTGAAAAACCTATATAGAATCTGAAATTGAGCTCTCCTTGGAGACTGAATCACAAATCTGAGGATAAAACCCTGACTCCATTCCTGCATCTACCAGTTCAGATTCAGAAACTTGAATCTTTTCAAGAAAAGAAGAATCCTCTCTTTTCCCAAAGATTACTTTACAAGGAGGATGAATAGCCTAAATTAAGCACTAAGCCAGACCCAGTAAACTGCTCCTGTCCAAAGAAAACTGAGATGAGGCTAACTGTGCTAATAATGGCAGAATTAGCTTCCCCAGAGATATTCACAGCCTTCTGCCACAAGGAAACCTTCCCTGTTCCCTCTCCCGACAAAAGTGATTCTCTTTTGCCCACTGAAGGGACCCCAATATCAGCAGAGGACATGTCTAACCCCCAGTCCACAGTACTGTAGGTGCTACACAAGCGGGATCTGGGGCTTAAAGACGAGTGGTCTGAGGTACTACAAATGGCCACAGCAGAGTCACCCACTTGTGGGCTAAAGCAAACTGCTAGCCTGCTGTTGTGGCAATGGCTGTTGGCTTAATTTTTTTCTTTGTGGCTAGAAAGAACTACCATGGGACCTGTAGTTTGTTACATGGTCAAGCCAGAAATGGTGCCTCTTTCCCTAGGAAAACCAGCAGCAATGGCCGGTAAACATTACCAGTCCACAAAAATTACTTTGACAGAAAAACACAGTAAAAAGCACTTTAAAACTCTATGCCAGCCCCACAAAAGTAAAATAAACACAATTTCTCCACAATTTTTTTCAAGCACTTTAAACTACTTTTAAACTAACAGAAATAATGAGCACTATGTTTTACAGTTAGTCTTGAGACATTAAAACGAAACAGTTTTAAAATAACCTTCCTGGAGAAGTAATAACACAACAAAATTAAGAAGATGGAATTTTTCACCCCAAAGGGAACTTCTGTCCAGCAAAGGAAAGGACAAGCTGACCATCAATCCTCAAAAGCCTCAGAAGAGCATATTCTTTGGTGGCAGTAAAGTTCTGAAGGGCTTCATGCCCAACCTTTTCTTTTAGCCAGCTCAACTTGAGCTCCCTGATAGTGGAGGGTGCCCTAAAGGATTGGAAGCTGGCTGGCTGTTATACACTTGGCAGGATATAACTCGTATAGCTAAAGCTACTGCAGCAGTGATCAATATGATAAACATCACATGCTCTTTGGATGGGCTTTACAATCACTAAGCCATTTCCTAGTGGCAGTCTTGAATGTTTATGACAGAAAACATGCCCATGAGGACAGCACGGTGGCCTCAGTGTTGATAAAGATGACTAGGGATGAAATATGCCCATTACAAACATCCTCCTTGCCTGGATGCTTATGAGGGCATTACGCAAGCTTATGACAACTTGAGTAACTGCACCTCTAGACCATTCTCAACCAGACCATGAGTGAAATTTCCAGTTAAGGGAATGCATGGGTTGTGTCTACTGGATGTGAGGAAGCTTGATGGTCTACAGACATGGAAGCAAAAAAATATGCAGAAAAAGTCCCACCTTACGGACCCTCCTTCCGACTAATGTGACCTTCCAGGTACAGTTTATAAGCTGGAGGTGACAGTCCCTTCATATTTGAGAAGTTGGGTAAAGTCCCTCTAACTACAAATATTTGCCACATTTGTGCTGTGAACTGTCATCCCAACAAGTACAATTATGTTGTGCTACCATGATTCTTCTACAACTGAAGTAAATTCTCAAGAAATTATTCTACCAGGCTGGGGAAAAAAGGGGATGGCAAAAGAGCAAAAATAATCCAAAAAGAGAAGCCTGCAATTGCAGTTCCCCAGTGTGTTAAGTACTAGGAAATCAACAAGCACAAGAACATTATCCAGTACAGAAAAATACACACCACAGAACTCAAATACAGTGCAATGGACCATTTTTGGTCCATGGTCTCAAAGATAAGCCAGTTTTAGCACAAAGCCTTTATCGGCTTGGTCGCTGCCTCTGTTTTCCCCAGTCAGTCCTGCCACTTGCTGGCACACAGTGATGGATCCTGTGACCAAACCCTTATGCTTGTCTACTTTCAATGCTTCTGGACAGAAAGCACCATCAAAGCCATCAAATACTCTCTCTCTGGCATCATCAGGTTGGAGAGACGAAGGGTTAATGATGGTGGTAGAAATCAGTATCCTGGTCTGGTCCTCTCCCCCTCAAAAAAATGCAGCAAATGTGGCTGCCTCAATCTCGGTTATAAAAGGACTCTAGTTACACTTCGATGACCCATAAGCTTATAGGTAAGTTAGTTACTAGGCATAAAGTTCAGGAATCTACCAAAAGAACCTAGCTCTAGTTCACAACTGCCTTTGAGCAGTGTCTTAGTTATTTGACTTGCTTAGAGTAGGGCAGTAAATAAATGGAGGCTGAAGGACCAAAACCCTGGCCAACAGGAAGCAGCTCATTAGCAGCTAATAGTCAATCATCTGCACCAACTACTACACAAAATGAAGCACTTGGTGTGGGAAACAGAATACACAGCTTTCTGATCTTCTAACAAAATTAGGGGTGCTACCTGTTGAACTACTGGCAGACTCCTCGAGCAATAAACATATACTTTCTAAATGATGAATGAAAAGAACTGTGAACTGTTCAGACTGTATAATCCCTTAACCTTGACAGACAAGGCATGCATGACTCAAAAAGGAACCCCTCACCAAAAAAAGGCATGGTGACTCAAGATTACCAGTAAAACTGCACATGAAAGCACAAGACAGGCGTAACCAAAGTATTGTAACCACTGCAGAGGCCCCACAAAAAAGATCAGAAGGTCACTTTACCATTGTACAAGCCTCTTAAGAATGCTTACGTATGGTCAATCTAGTAGACAAGGTGAATTTCTGGAACAGTTAAAACTAACATGTGCCCTGATTTGGGTATAGGCAGCAAGCACAGAAATTGTCTAATATGTGCATATGCACCATCACAGATGATAAAATTATAAACTAAAAAATGCAAAACTAAATATTCCCTTGTTTTACAGTTCCATGTTTTCTGGAAGAAAAAAAAATCACAAACCTGAAGTTGGTACAAATGAGAAGGGCTGAAAGTTCTACGTAAGAAGGGCATGCTGGTAGTAAATTGCTTTAAAAGTTCATGTGTCACAGTACAAATCATTCCAGGATTATCAGAACACTTCCTGCTCTGTGTCTTCAGTAAACATCATTTGATTTTGTACTGCTTTGAGCTCCCTGATCTTAACTTGCTCTTTGCTCAACAGAAGATACTATGACTGGCTTTGCTGTATGCACTCCACTAGGGACAGATGAAACTTTGCAGAATTTACATAACCTCAGTTGACACAAATTCTAACACATCCCACACATCCAAGGTCTTAGTCAACCCACCTGGATTTACATTCAATACAATCCTTTTCCTGGACAGCTGTTCCTAGTGCTGGGGATCAGCATTCAAGTTCATTTTATAGAAGCAGCAGTTGCTGTAAGTATTCATCAAAATGTGGTAACCTTAGTGGGGAGATCATACTGCTGAAGCCATTTCTTTCAATGCAGCCTGATCCATTTCCCCCAAATACAATACATATGCCAGCTTGGCACTCCTGAATAGGCACATACAAGTGGTTGTTATGGGCAGTCCCTCATCTTCTGGCAAGAAGCCTGCAAGAGTCATGTTGCAAGCCTTCATCAGAAATAAACTTCACAGCACCCACCCCCCACATAATGTTAACTCTCTCCTCTCGATCCCCGCCTCCCAGATGACACTGATACCTAAGCTGTAGTCAAACAAGTCACCAGTAGCAAATGCAGCCACCACCCAAGTCTGCAGCTACCTACAGTTTCCAAGACAATCATGGTATGGGGTTTCCTTTTTGTTACACTTTAATATTTTGCAGTTAGAGCCCAATTAATGGGATCAGTTAGCTTAGACGTGAGTGTCCGAATATCCATCATCTGTAAATGGCTAAAACATGAATGAAATATACCTAGCAGTTACGTATGACAAAGTGCCATGTGTGTCTCTGCTGCACACACAAGTTATACACAGTTGTTCTTAAACAAGTTTAGCTATGGACTCTTGTTACTAAATGACTATAACTGCTTTAGTTTCTGAAAGCTATTAAAACAAAAAGTGATACTACAGCAATAATTGAAGATGCATCACTTATGACAGCTGAAGAAAATGTTACCGTCACTATACAGTCTTTGCTATTCCCATTTAACATGATACTCTGCAGTTTATTATTTAAAATTTTCAGACTTCAGCCATACTGCAAACCAGAATTCTTACCTGCTCGGTTCCATGAAATATATCCATATTCAGCATACAAGAAAGGAAAAGAATTCCTTATGACAGTTCCACATTTATAACTGTTCTACAACTTACCCTTTGCGGTGTGTGTATTGGAGATAGTGCATCTAGATCTGCCATGGGAAATTCGATCCCCTTTCTTTTCAATTCTTCATAAATATGCACTACTCCAGTCAGATCAGGACTGCTTCTGAATGCATCAGCCCAAGCCTGCAACACAAACATGATTACAACAGCTGTGCTTTTAAAGAATTAGTATAGTATGTCAATGAACAGAGTGGAAAAAAAAATATGGAACCATATTTATTTGCTGGTAGTAGCAGTACTGAAAGGATACCGTAAAAATTTCTAAACCTACCACCTTTACCAGTAATACAGTTACTGTTATCTCACACCTACCATAAGCATATTTGAATTGCTAAAGTAGAGATACAAATTCACCTGATGTGAGATAAGCAAATATAAACCTATAACCTCTAAAGACAAAAGCGTTAAAACTATTTATAAATTGGTTTATTTTGTTTTACTTTTTGAAGGGGACTTTTCCTTACATCGTTAACCTCAGACCATTACTGACCTTCAGTGCTGCAGAGTTGCACAACTCCACATAGTTTTCACTTGCTAAAACAATATCCGTACTTTGGGTGAGATGTTAAACCAAGGGGTGATTGCTTATATTAGGACACACCACTGTACCAAGCGCAGGTGTGACCAATGGCGACTTAACTGATAGCCCCATCAGGTTGTCAGTCATGTGTTTGGAACATTTAACTGTTATTCTAACTCCGTACTTAAAGGTATATATAAAAAAAAATATATATGAAACTCTAATGTTAGGCATTACTGACAATGTCAATGAAAGACAGCCATAAACATCCAGCAAGTGTGCTCATGTCCCCTTGCCATACACAGCTTTAAATGTATTAGAGTCCTTTTAGGGGAGGTGAGGGTGTAAGGCCTCTGACGGATGTCTCACTTTTTTTTTTGGATAACTCATTTTCTTAACAGTTGAAAAATAAGAGCTGCGACAGTATAAAGTCAGCCTACAGCACATCAAGGACAGGGCTTGAAACTGCACATCCTGGTGTGTCTTAATATAAATAATCACAAAGTCCCACAGTTGTGATGTTAGCTCAAGTGGACACAAAAGGTCCTGCAGTACTTAACAAAAAAGGGTAGAAATTTCCCTGCTATTCTGGCCAGCTCTTACTCTAGTCAGTATGAATACCACACTAGATCTCCCCTGAAAATTGGCCATGTTTAGTAGGACTAACCCAGCCAAAAATATATACAAGTAAACATTTAGAAAGTAAGAAAGGAAGAGAAAGATACCAAGAAGTGCACCTATAGTGTCGTACTACTAGGTCAAATTCCCACTTTTGGGTCTGATACAGGTGTATATGCACAGTTTTAACAGGGGACACAGACAGGGAATATGGGTGAGAATGCTGTTTTAAAGCATCCACTTAAGGGCAGATGTGCATGTACCTGGGGGCAGGATTATTAGTTTGCTCAATTGGTTATTTAATAATTCCATCATATTCTGACCAACCTAAACAATGAAGTCTAGGCAGGTAGAATAGTAATCTAAAAGCTGCATGTGCAAAACTTATCTGTAGGCCCTTAATGTGGACGGCAAGTGAAATAAAAAAAAAAATGCACCACTTCTTGGAGTAACTGTTGAGCTACATTCTGTTACAGCCCACCTATACAAGAGACACTGTACCCAGATGGGAAATTGGGAAATGAGTCCAAGCTTTCAATTCTTGTAACTTGTTTTAAAAGTTCAGAACATTCCCTATGTTAAAGGGGATGAACACAGGTTTTCACGTGGTCACATTAAAGGTAACCAGGAGGAGGAATGTGACTCCTCTGTGAAGCAGATGCGAGATATGGCAGGTGGGTAATGGAGGAAGGGGACTCCTCTGAGAAGCAGATACAAGATAATGGCAGGTGGGTAATGGCTTTGCATTAAAAGTTAAGTTTTATATAAATATGCATACATATTCATATGTTATACATTTATTTAAACATAATTAAAACAGTGTTGCATGCTTTTTCGGAATTCCTGATAGAGTGTCTTTTGCTTTATGGAACATTAAAACCGTTGGAGGCCCAGTGGGCTCTGTGGCGTTTGTGTGCTTTTCGAAGACTGATAATGACACAAAGCTGTGACTGCATCTCTCAATATAAAAGCACAAAATGTCCATGTGTACTTAGTGTTTTTTGACTAATTTCTCTTCTTTTATAAACTATATATAGCCTTGTGTGTTGTAATTCTAAGATAAGCTATATACTTCTTGTGATGACCATGCCCTGGCCCAGTAATCAAGGAGCCTCAATCCTCACCAATAACACCAGACAGGGGTCTCATATAGGAGGAAAGGATAAATACACACAGTAAAGTGCAATTTCCCTTAAGAGCACACAGAGATCAGTCAGTCCACGGCTGGTGGCTCCCTTGCTCTCCAGGTCCCCAATAAGACTCCCCACTGGCACAGCTATAGGGTCCAGATCGCAGCCTAGCTGGGCAAGCTAAAACCTCCAGCACTCTGTCCAACCACTGCTTCATGTCCTTGCCCAAGTAGCTGACACACACGCACTTTGAGATAAGAGTTTATACAACCACATATACACTTCTGGGGAAGGCTGGCACAGGTTCTCCAGCTGTGCCCCTATTACCCAGACTATGTGGTAGTACCACTTGCCACCATCCAGCTAATATTTATCAGCTACTCAAAGGCCCTTAAAAGGGTGTCCAATTATTACTGTACAATATTAACCAATTGGTGTGACTAAAGGCTTATTTGGAGTGACTTGTACAGTAATCACTATAAATATGCAATGTACTCTACAGCTTAACTTACCTCTACACAAAACAGCCACAGTTGAAAGATTTTAAAATATTTAATAAATAATACAAACGCAAGACAATACTTCTTACTACACAGTGCTAGTCAAGAGTTCAGAGATAACAGAGAGTTCAGAGATCACAAAATAATTCAGTACTGATATCACATAAAAACACTCAGTCTAATCTTTCTAATTCCTAGCTATTTCTAAAAGAAAATACAAGTCTAAGATAACTTACATAAGAAAACAGGCAGAGTGCTGAGGAGTTGGATGGTCAAGGCAAAAATTCTTAATCCTCTGTTTGTTTAAACTGAAATTGCAGTTCTGATTTACATTACATCATTCTTCACACTTCCCTGGGTTCCAAGGCTAACAAACTGCATTTACATTCTTAATATCTCCCTTTTGTTATATTGCAGCTGGTCAGAAGCAGAGCAATAAAAATACATTTGCATGTTTAAATCTATCAATTTAACTCTTGGTTAAAACAATAGGAAGAATTTCTTCATCTAGACCCTTCGGCACCACCGTCTACATCAAAGGGTCACCACATGCTTTACTTTGGTCAGCAGAGTGTACTGTTGTCACATTTATTTCCAGTTCTACATGCAACAGTATTTCTTTATATTTAAGACAACAAGCCTGTAGTTTATATTCATATTTACAAATGACAGAATTATCCGCAAAATTATATCTGGCTAGGCTGGCAGCCTTCACACTTCTTATCCTTAAATTATATATTGATTCTCTGCTGTAAAACTACCTTACCTTCTGCACTGGTCAAAAGAGCATGACAAAAGAAAAACTGATTTACTTTTCCATTCTTGCATAGGGGAATGACTGGATTAAGGCCATTAGCTTGATATAAAAAGAAAGCAAATAAATGAAAAACATTGATTATAAAGATTTTGTCAAGCAAATAAATGTATGTTTAGTAGCAACCCTGTGTCTGGTTCTCATGTCTCCATGGAGACAATCCGATACACAGAAATGGCAAGGATATAATGTTTTCTGAAAACATTCAAGTATTTGCCCAGCTGGGAGAGCTATAAAGATGAGACAAAACCAGACAGCCCTTAGTAGAAGCACAGGCTGTATTATATGTCTTAGCATGCATAACCTTTCTTTTAGGTTAACTCTAGTCTGTCAGTGTGGCTGTCAGTTTAGGACACTTGTTCCTACTATGAGGGTAAAACTTCAATATCTGAAGATGTATATAGTTTAGTGTGTTAGTTTTAAGTTAATAGGTTTTAGGGGGTACTGGGGGTGTTTTTTGTTTGAGGGCTTTCAATAAAACAAAAGTTTTGTAAGATATGACTTAAGCTCAGATGGATACAACAAGAAACTGTATAAAAGACCAACAGTACATACATGTCACCAAAATCTGGAACTAGACATCTAACAAAAAGCTGTTGCACACAAAAGGTGGGAATAACTTTTTAACACAGTGATATTTTCTGTAAAACGTTAATGGTCTCACAAATACAAAAAGAAAGTAGTGAACTATATTAAAAATGTGGAGAGCAAAACATGAATTTGATATAGAAAGGTTTTCGGGATGGTTATTCAAAGGGATGCTTAAGAAAAAGGAAAAGAGTAATAACATTAACTGCAAGAGGAGCTCCAATACTGATAGAAAAGGATAAAAAAAATAATAATGGTAGATTTGTAGGACTAAAGGGCTACTGGCAAGGGAGGAGGATTGCAGTGGGATGTATTTATGTTCCACCTAACACTGCTATAACAGCTTAAGAAAATTCTGAGAGAAATAATCAGCTTACAGCAAGGAATATTAATTTATAGGTAGGGAATGGAACTTTATTTGAAGCAGTGAAGATGTGCCTGGGGGCTCAAAAGGGAAAACAACAAAAGAGGGTAGTTTCTGAAGAAAATTTCTGAAAATATTTGGTATGGAAGATGTGAATTCAGTACTAGAAGTTCAGAGTGAATTTATGTATTATTCCCAAAGACATAAAACTCTGGAAGGTTTTATTTAACAGTATTCTAAGAGGAGGAAACAACCTGGAAGAAACCAGTGGTAGTTGTAATACCTAAAAAGGGTAAGGCCCATCAGATCCAGTTTCATTATAGGCCCATTTCAATACTACACCATGACTATAAGTGTTTATGTCTATAATAGCAAAAGTGATGCCAAATTTGATAGAAATGATCAATGTGATTTTGTGGAGGGAAGGCAAACATTTGACATAGATGATCCCAAGGGAAGCAGAATGTAAGAAAATACAACTGTTTGTGGTGGTTCTTGATGCAGAGAAAACGTTTGACAGAGTAAGCTGGGGCTTTATGAGCAGGGCAATGGAAGCAATTGCATTCCTTGATAAAATTATAAGGTTGATTAGGAGGATACCCTACTCCTCCCCATATCGCCTCACAATCACTCTATTTTTAATTATACTTGCACATCTAACATCCCTCAATACACCTAATCTACACCCTAGGACCTCACCAGTCACAGATGTACACTCCCCCACAATAACCTCCTATTCTAATATTTCCTCCTACCTTTTCCAATCCAACCCACTCGTATTTGAAACTAAAAATTATCACCAATAACTATTACACCCTCTCCTTGCCTCCAATCAAAACTCACCAACACAACACGTAAACGAACCACAGTAATACCTCCCATCCCGAATCTCTCTCTCGCAATGTGGAGATATTCACCCCAACCCAGGGCCCAATCCTTCCACCCCCAGCCTCACCCACTCCCATAGATCAATAACCTTTACCACTATCAACCTACAAAGTATTAGAAACAAGATTCCTGAATTCCATGCCTGGATATCCCATACCAAACCAGATATACTCGCAACAGAAAACTGGCTAAAACCATATATTAAAGGACACTGAATTCCTTCCACCTGGATACTCTTGCCTTAGAGTAGACAGACCATGTAAAAAAGGAGGAGGCATAGCCCTACTCTTCTCACAGCTTCTCCATTACCTCCTATCCATCTCCTATTCCTCAATTCTCAAATGCAGAAATATTAATCGCTTTTCTAAAACTTAATACTAACAAAAGTATATGCATAACAATGTTATATCTACCCCCAAGTAACAATATCCCCTTCTTGAAGAAATCTTAGCCTGGATCTCAACTGGAATTAACAACGAAACAGTCATACTGGGAGATGTAAATATTAAATTGGCCCAACCAACCAGAAAGTTCCACACCCACAAGTATCAACCTCTGTAACTTTACCCAATTAATCACTAAAGTAACTAGACCAGCCAAAAACAACACTGGTGGCTCAGACTGGATCCTTGTTTCAGACACCAATAAATTCTCTGTAACAGGCACCCTTCCCTGCAATATCAGTGACCCTAACCAGCCTATGCCATACGTAAAACCTCCCAACTACCTAACAAACATTACTACATAATGTGGAGAAACCACACCAATTTCAATCCTAAGGCCTTTACCGACCATCTAAAATCTATTAACTGGAATATAATAAAGACCCTCCCACTAGATGAAGCAATTAAATACTTTAATTCAACCTTCCTAAAAATCCTAGACAGCCATGCCCCTCCCTATTGCAAGAGACTAAAATCAATACACACCCTCTGGCTTTCCAAAAATACCAAAACAGGCTATGCTCACTAGAGACAAAGCCTGGAAAAAATGGCAAAGAACTTCAAATCACCGACCACCAACTATACAGACAACTCCGTAACAAAGTAAAATGTCTCCTCATTAATTATGAAAAAAAAAAAGGAAAAAAAATCACTACTTTAAACTACAGGGAAATTTTAAACAAAACCAAAGACAATTCTGGAGCTCAATTTCCACACTATTAAACCCTGGCACCAGAAGTAACTCCTATCCAAATCCAGAAAAAACTCCATTAGAAAATTGCCACAATCTTCAACTCATACTTTGTAGAAACCATTGCTAAAACTTACTGCCTCCTTCCTACCTCCACCTTGTTAAACTAATTACCCCAATAGTAGCCATCCTGCAAACCCTCCCACTTCAACATTTTCTCTCTCTCCCATACCACTTCTATTATAACCAAGCTCCTTCTTAAATTAAAACCAGGAAGCAATGCCTCTGACAACCTACCTCCACAATAACTTAAAATATCAGATGCAGCCATGTCCTACCCTGTCAGCATACTCTTAAATAGATCAATTCAGGAATCTTAGATACCTACCACCTAGAAGAAAGCATACATCGTTCCCCTACACAAAGGCGGTAATAGCTCAGACACCTCTAATTTTCACCCCATCGCTAACCTTTCCCCCATTTCAAAAATCTTAGAAAAATGCATACACTACAAGCTCCAGCAACATCTACTAAATAATAATCTATCTCTCCATATTCGACATCATCGCCCACTCCCTACTTCTTTCCAAGCTCTCCACTCTGGGTATATCTCCACCTACTCTACTCTGGTTTTCTAATTACCTGGCCAACAGAAAACAATCCACTTGATGGTATGCATCTACCTCCCCATTCCTAGATACGCCCACAGGAGTTCCTCAAGGATCCATATTAGCCCCCCCCCCCCACTTTCCACTCTTGTGTTCCCAACAATTCTGTTATTCAATATGCAGACGACTCAGCTATAATCTGCACCTCTAAGACCATATCCAAACTAATTACATACACTCAACAAGCATTCTCCTCAACTGAAAACTGGATGACTAACAACCCTCTTGCACTCAATGCAAACAAGATTAAACCTTCTGTTTACTCCCAAAAAGACTACCACCATAAAACAAAACAGACTTCAAAATCTACTCACTTAAAACAGCCTTAGAAGTTCTTGTATACAAAGCTGTTAGGTGTCACCATTGATGAAGGCTTAACCTTCGACCAGCATATTCACATTAAAAAAACACCAAAACTAGGAACCTTTTACAGACACTAACACTTTCTTAGCCCCTCCACCAAACAAACCTTGGCCTCTACCTTCCCTCTTACAACCCTATTATATGGAACCTCCTTACTCAAACATTCGCACATCTCAAAAAAACAAAATGGAAACCTGTTATAACAAAATCGCGAGATTCGCAACAAATGCCACCTTCTCCTCCTCCCGCCACTGTTCCTCACTTCACATACTAAAATGGCTAGAATTACCACAGAACCTCATCTATCAGCAGCTTACCATAGCCCACAAAATAATCTACAAACCTCTCGAATGTCCAGCCCTGTCCTCAACTCTTACTCAATGCCACCCAAACAGACACCTGAGATCAAACAGAGACCCTACTACTAGTCCAAAAACCCACTCTGCCCACAGGTCAGGCTCTGTATTCCTTTTGTATTGCCAAACTCTGGAAATCACTCCCATCAGGACTTAGATCCACCAATGAGGTTATCTCCTTCAAAAATGGCCTCCATCTCTATCTTACTACCCACTGGCAATGCACCTGTTCCACACCCCATATAACCTGATCCTCCATCATTTCATGCAATTATCACTGTTACAGTTATGATCTCTAAATAATAAGCTGGATTAACCTGCTGTAGGGGACAATAGTTTTTACGCAATTTGCAACTGAATTGTATCTGTATGGATATCTATCCTGCTGTATATAACCATCTTCATTGTATAGATACGCTATATCAACTTACTGTAGTGGATAGTAGTTTTACTCTAATTTGTTGCCTAATTGTATATGTATAATGTCCATCTTATTGCATGTCACTTATGTCTTTCAGAGCTTTTCTCCCCAGGTTTCCACTGAAAACTGTCTCATTCTGGCCCAGTGGACACTCCTGGTACACAAATGCAAAATAAAAAATTAATTTTCACCAGCGATCCCTCCTATATTTAAGTGGGTGGTTTCCTCTCTGATAATTTCCACTTCAGCAGAGGAACCAGCCAGGGATGTCCTCTTTCTCCTTTATTTGCATTATATTTAGAACTGCATCCTACATGAACAAAGCAGGAGCTTGCAGCACCATTAGGTACCCCATTCAACCAAAGCCCAAGTACCAGCTTCATCCCGGCTGAGTGGAGGACAGCCACTTTGTACCACCAATAGGGGAAATTATAGACTCATCAACCTAACTAGCCTGATCTGCAAGGCCATGGAACGGATCATGGAACTCATTAAAAAGGACATTGTCAACCTCCAAACCTTCGATCCCAGAGTCTGGCTTCATCAAGGGGGAGGTCATGTCTGTTAAATTTGGTTGACTTTTTTGAGACAGTCACCAAAGTCACAGTCAAGATGGTGCACACCGCCTACCTTGACTTGGCCCAAAGCCTTTGACACTATTCCCCACTCGGGCATAATAGATGCTCTCTCTCAACTAGGCATCAGTCTGTATGTTACCAGATGGGTAGCTAACTGGCTCACTGATGGAACCCACCTAGTCAAAATATGGGAAGCCACCTCAAGCAGTAGACCCATAACGAGCGTATCCCAGGATTCGGACTTGGGACCTATGTTATTTGGGATATACTTTTCTGACGTGCAGGCCAAAACCAGTGGGCTATGGCTGACCAAGTTTGCAATTGACTGCAAGCTGGGTGCTGTCATCAGTTCCCCAGTGATGGGGACATCCTCCAAGAGGGTCTCACCCAAACAAATGACTGGTGCCAGAAACATGGCCTCATGCTGAATACCAAAAAACACATCATCCCCTTTGGGGAGAGTGACATCCCCACAAATCATCATATTGGTAATAACATTCTAAGCACCAATCAGTCATGAGGGATTTGGGCACCCAGGTTGATAGCAACCTGACTTTTGACCACAACGTTGCTTCTGTTGTACGCAAAGCTTTTTGCATGGCTCACCTCATAAGTAAGGGTATCTCATCTGGGTACAAGGAGGTCATAACATCCCTGTGTCCTTCCCTTAGAGGGTCAAATACTGAGTACAATGGCCCATTAAGCATGTACCTTGCAATGCACCTGCAATATCTAGAGAGACCACAGAAGTTCCTCACCAGGAGATTCCAGGGCTTCAAAAATCTACCATACACAGGCTAAAAGCCCCATCTCTCTACTCAGTTTCACACAGACTCCTCAGAGGTGATCTCCTTCTGGCATACAAGGCGATCTCTGATCCCGCCTTGATAGGACTGCTGCATATCTACAAGTCAAGCTCCACTAGAGTAACCTGCACACGCTGCCTCAACCTGGTCTGTGACATCAATAGGACTTGTTGGCAGGACATATCTATGTTCCAGAGACTCTCCTAACTGTGGAATAGACTCCTTCTACACGTCAAGCACAGTACATCTTTACCCCTTTTTAAGCGCAACCTGGATAACTGGATGGGAAACAGAAAATACATCCCTGGAATTCCACCAGTGTCTCTGATGGACAGGGGCATCAGGAGCTGACTTACCTAAATATGGCTAAACTCTTAGCTAGGCTTATAAGGGCCTCTGGGCCAATAGTGCAGTAACTTCCTATGAACCATTGGCAAAGAAATAACGGACTCAGAAATTCAAAGATATAGTTGATGTAGCAGTCAAGAAAAGATGGCCGAATTTGAAAATATTTTATACCTCATAAAACCAGAAAAGGGCACTTCAGTGTTGTGCAACATTTGAGACAGTTTCAGATCTTTTCAGGATAAAAAATTAATGAGGCTAAAACAAAGGCAATAGTGGTAAGTTATGTACCCACACAATAATTTTTTCAGCAATATCCTTATTTATGGGGACAAGATAAAATTAAGTATTTAGGAGTATGGATTAAAAAAAGTAATTCCAATGTGGCAGCTAAGGCCACGTGCAAAGAGACTAAACAAAAGATAATACAAAAACTGAGAAATTGGAAGCTCTGCTATATAGAACTGGATAGTAAGATGCAAACAGGTAAAATGATTTTAGTCCCTTTAGCCTTATACACAGGTCATATTTTTTTTATCAACCAGAGAAGCTGTGGATAGCAATTAAAGAGCTGAAGGATTTCATCTGGGAGAGGAAGATGGCAACAGTCAAGTGGGATAAGATGATTGTTCCAAAAGAACAAGGTGAAATGGGATTACCCAATTTGAAAGGGTATTTCAGAGCTACACATCAAGTCTCCTATACATAGCACAAGCAGAAACCTATAATTCAAAGTGGAAAGGGATGATGAAAAAACAGAGGGGGAGCTCAAGAAACATGGACAGAATGGGATTTTGGATGCAGATGTTGAAGGAGAATAATAATCATGCAGATTATATTCATAAATTAGCAGAAAGTATTCCAAGAATTAAGCCAACACAAGAATGGAAAAAGGAGATTCTGCTGACAGGGGTGACTGCTATTAGGAATGCAGACAAAAGACAAGAGGGGGCTGGAATTTACTGGAGAAAACTGGCAAAGGATTCAAGGTATTGGGAACAAATAACTGGACAGGGAGAGGTAACAGAATGGGAAGGTGCCAATAATTTATATGGACTGCAGATTAGAGATTGCCTTCCCTATCAATGATTGATATCAGAGTATACAAAGAGAAAGAAATATGGGAGTCTTAAATGAAAGAACAGCACTGGTGGAGTTTTTGGTAGAATCTAGAACAGAAGCAGCTGTTAAAAAAGGAATAATTAGTAGAGCATATAAACTATTGCATGAAAACAATAAGAATCAGAGGAGATTAGAAGGGATTGGGAAGTGAGACCACAAACAGTGGGGGATATGTGTTTGTCTCCCAAATATGCAATAAAATCTAGAAGATTTCGGATTTTTGCCTGGAAATGTTTAAATAGATATTTGTATAGCCCAAGTAGACTCCAGAGAATTTTTCCTCAGGTAGACAGCAAATGTTGGAGCTGTGATGGGGAAGAAAGAGGTAATTGGGCACATTTTCTGCGAGTGTGAGGAGTTGGCAGACTATAAAAATTCCCTGAAGATAACTCTATTAGAGATACTGAGCGAGGAAATTGGTGTAACTGGGGAAATGATTTTTCTGAGGTATGATAATTATGCTGGCTGCCAAAAAAGTAGTTTCTGAACATGGACATCAAAGTCTAAACTAACTGTATTAGAAGTAGTGAAGATAGCAACAGAGCTCAAACAACCGAAACTGGGATCTTTAGAAAAGGGTAGGAGCAAATTACATAGGAAAAAACGGGAATTGTGAAAACAACACATAGGGGAGGAGTGAGGTTTAAAAGAAGGCAGGATTTGAATGAGCTATATAATGTTAGACTAACAATGATTGCAAACATTATACGTCACTTACCTACTCAACTAAAATATCTTTTTTTTTTTTCATTTATATAAATCTATGGCTGCCTATGTCATAAGTGATAATTTAATAAAGATGTTTCCTGTTTTAAAAAAATATTGGTGGGAACTGTCCATCACTCCAAGGTTAGGAAACAGCAGCCTGATTGCAGAAGATAAGTGCATGCTGATTCTGTAGCTGATACCATCTCACTGCATTCTCCGATATGTATGCTGCACCAAGAAGAATGTAGTGGCTATCAAAAATAATAGCTACAGTACAATAATTCCAGACCATGAATGGTGTAGTCACCTATGCTGCCAGTGTCACAGTGGCTTCTTGGGCCCTCTCCTCAAGCAGGAAAGTCCAGTAATTGAGTGTTGCCTACCTCCATTCTTTGAGATGAGCTCAAAGAAAAATTGCTCCTAGTTTATGGTCACTCCAAGGGCTGAAATAATGGGAATACCCTTAGCAAGGATGTTACCAGATAATACCCACGAGGGTCAGTTATCAAGTGAGGAAACAGAGCCTTTTCTTAACAGGGTTTGGCCAAGGCCTATGTCTTGGCATATACTCTGGGTACTGAAGAAAGCCTGAAGAGCAACATTTTGGAATGGAAGTGATGCTCACCCAAAATTAATTAACCTTCTGTGGGCACCCCAGAGACCGATAGGCAAGAGGACAATGGTCATAGCCACCAATGCAGCATAAGTGCATGGAAAAAGAAGGGGCATCATCTCTACAGCCAGTTGCCCTGCCACGAGTATGACACCTGAAGAATCACCATCTGTAAGTGAATGTACTGAATGTACTAAATGCAGCTGAGAGATCCATGACAGGTTCATCAATTTCCTTCAGACAAAGGGAGACATGCAAGTATAACTCCCATTATTCAATGATAAAGTCCTTTTGGCAGTATAGTTAGGGTCTATCCCACGAGTTTTAAGACCATCTGATCTCTAGGTGCACATCTTTCAGCAGGACAACTTGTGTCACTCACTATCATCAAGTCCAAAACCCAATGATTCCAAGTGACGGCCCTCCAAGACCACACAAATTCTCAGAACTGCTCCTTTACAAACAGCTCCAGATTGTAACCAACACTGTTGTGATTGGACCAATGAAGTCATCTTGTCGGAAACTTAGATGGCACAGGAAGGCAAGATAATGTGATAATTTAAATCATCCTTCAGTATGCCTGGCGGCTTACTCTTCTTTTGGAGGTGGCTGTGCATGGAAGAGGAAGAAATGGGGTTTTACTGTTCCTTCATAATAGGCAAGGCTTTTTTTCTCTTTAAAACTTATTTACCATGTACTGAAAGGCCAGGCCAATAAGACTTCAGTCTTGAAAAGATAATCCAAAATTCTGTTTCAGAGCTCTTCCTTAAAAGAAAATGTCCACAACTATACTGTCTTGCATGGGTACATGCCTGAGCTTGGCCATACCATCAGTACCACAGAAAGTGCAGCAGGCTGTGTGGTAATCCACATGAAGTATTAAGTGCAGCAGGCTGTGTGGTAATCCACATGAAGTATTAAGAGTCTTGTCCATTTTCTACTTCAGGGAGGCAAGCTTTTTCAGAGACCTGGGCAACTATGAAGAATGAAAGCTGGATAACTAAAATGAGTGACTGATGATGCTAAGCCTAAAGTAGTGGAGCAGTACACATTTGTCATGCCTGCTCAAAGCTTTTCAGACTCTGTCCGACAGCAATTTGGCAAAATGCAGTGATCTCTGGGACTTGCACTGGTCCAAAAAGATATGGCTCAATGCTGCCTGGTGAGGGACCTTCTCCATTTAGCTAATGAAAACATCTGCTTTCTTAACAGCAACAGCAGACTGGGTGATTCCATGCTGCAACAATGTTGCCCTCAAACTGCAACAATTGTGAGGGCGGGGGGGGGAGTGAATCATGGCTCTTACTCATTCCCCAGATACACATTTACATGTTTTTGTTTTGAAACAATTTCTGGCAGAAAGAATGAAGCCTACTGGCCAGGCCATGGAGGACCCAATGATCTTCGGTGTTTTCTTTTTTCTCCAGAAAAAAATCATATGGCACAGTCACTGTGAAGATCAGACTCACTGTCATTAACTTTTTGTGCCATAAAGACCTCTGGAATCTCCAACTATTATCGTATTAAAGCTATTCATTATTTGTGGCACCACACTGCTAGTGTTTCTGTTATCTGAATCTCAAACTAGTCACAGCATTTTGAGTTTGCTTGGGGGGGGGGGGGGGGGGAGTCCAACAAACTACAGAAGTACCTTTTCATGTGGTGTCATGCGCCAGCATGTGTGATAGGGTGCTGGCAAGATACTGGACAGCAATGACGGTTCTCAAGAGCAGGCGGTCAGAAGCAGCATAGAAGTCTTAATCAGTCTTGATATTACCATCAGCACTTATTCCTGGCGAGCACTCTCTCTCCTGTGCCCATTACATAGCTCCAGCATCATCTAACTTGTGTTTGGCATCCTTGCCCTGAACTGTGAAGAAAATGTGCAGCCAACTATCTTCAACCACTGTTAAAACAAAAAAAAATCTGCTGAGTGTGGGTTGTATATGTATGGAGAGGATTGGGAAGTGGAATCCAAGTCTCAAGTACTCACAAATTTCTAAGCCAGGTGACTAAACAGACTGCACCCTGATAATCACACCAAATGGCAAGGTGTCATGGATTACTGACCGGGAGACTGGCAAAATCTACATTCTATTAGTTGAGAATACACATTTCCCAAGTCCTTACTCAGCTGTCAAATTACAGAACAGGCACAGGTTCATACAGAGCAAGCTCAACATCTGCAACGAAGTACAGATGTGTACACTTACCATAAATGTAGATGCTCGAGTGTATTCACTGTTGCAGTCATTACATTAGGGTAATCCTGCTGGCAGATTGCCCTCAGCCAGCCTGAATTCCAAAGTCTTTGGTCCTGCGTCAGCTGCTGTCGCCCCTTCCTGGACGTCAGGTGGTCAGGGGTATAAAAGCAGCAGCTGACGCCATTTTCTTCAGTTTTTCTTACCCCAGATGTCAGGTGCTCCCTAAAAGGGTAGCCAAATTATATATATATATATATATATATATATATATATATATATATATATATATATCAATAAATGCACCAATATAAATTTTACCTTCATCTATAAGCAAATACACCACATAAGTTGTATAAATCAGAGAAGGAAAGACAAGATCCATAGAAAAAAGGGGGATGGTGGGTGGGTAACCTGGACTGCAACAGTGAATACACTCGAACATCTACATTTATGGTAAGTGTACACAACTGTGCTATGTTCCTCATGTTTCACTGTTGCAGTCATTACATTTGGGTAGAGTCCCAAAGCTATGGTTGGGAGGCTGGAGCTAAACAGCAATAGGCGCGGCTATGAGGCCCTGCAGAACTGCAGTGGCAAAGCCTGCCCTGGATTTAGAGAGTAGAGTGGCAGATGATAATGCTTTGTAAAGGTAAGCACTGAACTCCAAGTAGCTGCCTCTAAAATGTCTCTGGTTGGTACTCCCCTGAGAAAGGCTGCTGAAGTGGCTGCAGCTCTGGTGGAATATGGCCTAATGCCCTTAGGCACTGGCTTGCCATGGTGAAAATAGCAAAAATGAATACAATGGCCTATCCACTTAGAAATAGTCTGCTTTGAGATGGCATTTCCTTGTGATCCTGCAACATATGCCACTAGTAATTGCTCTGTCTTCCTGAAAGCTTTGGTTCTGTCCAAGCAGAATCTAAGCAGTCTGTGTACATCCAAAGAATGCAGAATTCTCTCCCCCTTGTTCTGTGGATTTGGATAAAAAGTTGGCAGATGAATAGTTTGGTTAAGAGCCACACTGGACACCACTTTACGCATAAATGCTGGGTTTGTCCTCAGAGACACCCTGTCTGGATAAAAAATGATAAAAGGTTCCACAGCCATGAGCGCCTGTAGCTCTGAAACATGTCTTGCAGAAGTACTTGCTAGGAGCAGAGCCGTTTTCCAAGATAAAAACTTTATATCAGCAGTAGCAGCTGGCTCAAAAGGAGGCAGGGTGAGCTTTTCCAAGACATAGCCGAGGTCCCATGCAGGTATTGATGATCTCCTTGGAGGCCTTAAATTTTTGGCTCCTCTGAGGTACTGCTTTAATAAAGGATGAGAAAAAATTGGTGGCTCTGTATTGTAATGAGCTGAAATGGCAGAGGCATGAATTTTAATAGATGAAAAAGATAGGCCTTTGTCCAGCATCTCAGTTAAGTATTGCAGAATCTGAGGAATATTTGGTACAGCTGTATCAGTTCCTTGTGCCTGGTTCCAAGCACAGAATTTCTTCCATTTTCCAGCATAAGACTTTCTAGTACTAGGCCTTCTGGCTTCCAGAATGACATCCATCACAGCTTTACTGAGAGGTGTTTTTTGTATGACTACATTATCCGCCATGCTGCCAGGTTTAATGTCCTGAGTTGGCTGTGCAGGACCTGATTGTTTTGCTGGGACAGTAGATGAGGTATATGAGGTACGGTCCAAGCTGGGCATAGAGACAAGTTCCTTAGGATTGGATAACAGTACTGGCGGGGCCAGTCTGGGGCAATCAGTATCATCTTTGGCTTCTCCTGTCTGACCATTAGGAGTACCTTGGGGAGGAGAGGCACTGGAGGAAAGGCATGTTTTTCCAGCTGAAAAAAGGGCGTCCACTTTCCATGCCCATCTGTGATAAGTCCTTGTGCAGAATCTTTTTAGTTGGTAGTTGTGAGGGGAGGCAAATAGATCTATGTCCGGGCATCCCCATTTCCTTATCATGCTGAAGACTTGCGGATCCAGCTGCCACTCGTGGGGATCCATGAGGTTTCTGCTTAGTTAGTCTACCAGTGTATTTTCCTTTCCTGGCAAGAATTGTGCCTGCAGATGTACTTGGTAAGTCAAAGCTGTGTCCCACAATGTCATGGGTAGTCTGCAAAGGGGGTAAAAGAATGTGTACCCCCCCTTGCTTGTTTATATACCACATGACTGTGGTGTTGTCTGTCTTTCAGTAGTTGTCCCGGATGAAGTAGGTCCTTGAAGGCTGTCAGGGCATTTTGAACAGCTAGCATCTCTTTTTGATTGATATGTAGATGCATTTGGTTTGAGGACCATGTGCCCTGAATGCATCTTCCTGCCTTGTGGGCCCCCCAGGCATAATCTGATGCATCCGTTGTTAGTGTCTACCTGGCTGGGGGCAATGAGAATGGCTGTCCCTTGTTCTGGTGACAAGCCTTTGCCCACCATTGAAACTCCTGTTGCAGGCAGGGAATGAGAGTAATCATTGTTTCCAAGCTGTGGCATTGTTGAGTCCAAACACTTTTTAGGTACCACTTACATTTCCTCATATGCAGTCTTGCATATGGAATTAGTAGGATGCAGGATGCCATGAAGCCCAAAGCCTGCAGAATTTTTCTTGCAGATAACTTGGCCTTTGTTGCCAACATTTTGAAATAGGTAGTCAGTTGCCTTTGTCTGGCGTGAGATAAGCCATCTGGGCAGTTGTATTTAAGCTTGCACCCAGGAATGTTATCTCTTGTGAGGGTACTAGGTTTGATTTCTTTTTGTTGACTATGTACCTTAGGCATATTGGAAGTCTTTTCACAAATGCCAGATGTTGAAGAATGTCCTTGTTCTCTGCTTGAAATAGACAGTCGTCCAAGGATATATTTGTATTCCTTTTTGCCTACAGAATGCAATTACTGGTGCCAGGCACTTTGTAAAGACCCTGGGCACAGTAGATAAGCCAAAGGGTAGTGCAGAGAATTGGTAATGCATTGAACCAGCCTTGAATATGAGGTATCTTCTGCAAGATTGTCTGATTGGAACATGCAGGTATGCCTCTTTTAGGTCTAAAGTCACAAGCCAAGCATTCTTGCCCAGAATGGGCAGAAGCTGCTGCAAAGTCAACATTTTGAATTTTAGAATATCCAGGAATGTGTTCAGAATAGATAGGTCCAGTATTGGCCTCCAGGCCTCGTCCTTTCGGGGTACCAAGAACAGTCTTGAGTAAAATCCTTGCCCCTGCTCTTGCTCTGGTACTTGCTGAATGGCCCCCATGTCCATGAATGATGAGACTTGTTTTTGTGCCTCTGCCCATTGATTTTTTTGGCAGATCTGGCCAGCCGTTTTGCCTTTGGCAGAGTATGGAAATGGAATTTGTTGCCTTGTGACACTATATTTAGAACCCACTTGTCCTAGGTTATAATGTGCCAATTTTGAGCAAAAAGTGCTAATTTTCCTCCTAAGGGTGCAGCCAGAAGATAACTGCTTGGCGCAGGCAGGGGAAAGTCATTGGGACTGCTTTCTGTATGTTTGTGCTTTATCTTCTCCAGCTTTGGAGGTAGAAGCATCCCATTGTTTTGACCTATAAGAATCTTGCGCCTGGATCTGCCCCTTTGAGGTCTGACACAGGAAAGGACCAATTTTTTGTAGGCCAGTGTCTACTAAACCTAGGTGGCTGTACTTGTAAAAAAATCTTTAACAGTTTGCATAGATTTAGCTTTGTCTTCCAATTTCTTTAACACCTCTTCTGCCTTAACACCAAACAAATTATCATGCTGTAAAGGTGCATCTAGTAATTTAACATGATCAGACAGATTTTGTTCCTTTAACCAAGCATGCCTCCTAATTACAGAACCAGTGACTGTGGCCCTGCAGCAGGCCTCCAAAGAATCAAAACCACATTGCAAAGTATGCTTTCCAACTTGTTCAGCTGCATGCAATAAATCCTGCATTTCCTTGTTTTCAACACATTCAGAATTTAACATCATTTTCTGTTTAAGCAATCCCATGACATGTTGCTGATACTGGAGCATATGAAACTGACAGTTTAAGGCCCTTATAGCCAAAGTTGCAGATGTGTAAACCTTTTTTCCCCATCTATCCAGTGCCCTTGAATCTGTCAGAGGGGGTTGGGTTTTTTGCGGTCGAGGCCTGAACTCCCTTTGGACCCTGTGAAACAGTTTCTGGGTCAGCAGCAGGGTTTTTAAAAAGAAATGTGTGTGAGTCAGGAACCCTGTAATATCTGTCAGGCTTAACAGGAGCTGGAGGTAAGGAGTCAGGGGTCAAACTAGACTCCGAAAACACATCATCTACAATGTCTAACACAGGGGGAATGGCTGGAGGCCTGTGCTGTGGTAGTAAAAGGAAATCCCTGAGCCTCTTTTTAGATTCTGAAAAATCTTGGCTTTTCCAATGAAAATGCTCCCTCATGGTATGCAAGGTTTCCCCAAAGGAATAATCTTCAGGAGGAGATGCTGAAGGTATAGATTCTTCAGCATCAGAATCCTCATAGCAGGAGTAAAGAATATCCCTTATCAGAAGAGGAATCAGAAGAAATAGAAACCTGATCTGAAGATTCATAGTCAGTGTCTTGCCTAGGCCTCTTATCAGGAGGGGGATGGGAACCCCTGATCAAGGTAATTAGGTCTTCGGCCACTTTGATCATCTGTTTTTTGGGCATAGAGGCCTGTACACATGGCTCATGAGTTTGTTTCTTTGCTTTAGGAGATGCCTTAGTCTTTGCCTTTGAAGCTGAAGTCGTTTTAATGTAAAGATGTTGAGGTCTGAATACACCCTCAGAAGCCGGTACCTGCTCAGCGGCTCCGGACCCATCTAAGGGATTAGCGTCCGAGGCTCCAATACTTTGAGTATCCAGTGGCATGGCAGACTCCACATGGGAGTCGGTAGCGGCCTGCTACCGTAAGGTAGCGGGTGTCAGGGGCTGTGAAAGTGCCTCACTGAGAACCAGTGAACTGGTGAGTGGCTTAGGAGAAGCTTCGTCGCCGGTTTTGGGCCTCGGTTGTTTTCCTCTATCCTTTTCTTTGCGTTTTTTGTAAACTCCGGTAGTCGGATGGCTAATTAAACCGGCTACCGAAATACTTTAAAGCAAAATTATACCGACGCTTAATAGTGCGTGGATTAAATCTAGCACAAAACCGACAACCAGTAACGTTGTCATCAGGGCCTAGGCAAGGAATACACAGTAAGAATGAAAATCCTTAGGAGGTATTTGCTTTCCACAAGTAATGCAATTAACTTTTTCTGATGTCAGTCTGGAGCAAGAAAAAAAAAAAAAAAGTTTCCCAACGGGGTACTTAGCTTTATTGAAGACTTTGGTTCTGAAACTCAAAACACGAAAATTTCAGGAGTCGGCCGACCAGCACTTGCTAACTGCTTCTGCTTCGGGCACCGCACGGCAAGAAAGACTGAAGAAAATGGCATTGGCTGCTTCTTTTATACCCCTGACGACCTGACGTCAGGGAAGGGGTGACGGCAGCCGATGCAGGACCCAAGACTTTGGAATTCAGGCCAGCTGAGGGCAACCTGCCAGCAGGATTACCCTAATGTAATGACTGCAACAGTGAAACACGAAGAACATCTGGAAGGCCATTTTCCAAGTGAATACAGGGTAGGCCAAGGCCTGCTCTCTAAGCCTTGGTGTTTGTGCTAGCGCTCCAACTGTGAACTAAGGCTGCACATGGAATCCCCCCACCAAACACAAAGTAAGGAATGCTCAACTTTCACAATCCTGGTTATGAAGCTGGCAAGGAGTTCCACCCTATTATGACTGCTGGTGGCAACTTTGGTGTTGGTACTTATGGCAGTGTTTAATACAGTGTACATCCCCAAAGAAGTATACGTAATGCAGTTGTGGGTCTTGTCTACTATCCTGACTGCAACATACGCATTCTGGATTTGTTTATGAGCATCAAACATGACATTTTACAGACATGCATCCTGATCAAACTCCTCACTGCAAGTAGTGGAAAAGAACTGGTAGGTGTATGGGGTAGGTATACTTAGTGGCAACACCACAGCATGCACCATCACCACATCTGACTCCATCAATCAAGGAGTTTGCGGAGAAAAAAATGTTGAATCATGACTGCTGATAAAGGATGAACCCAGCATCAAGGAGGATCACAGATACTTCCAACATTTACTGCTGCACATGTACACACATCACTTTAAATTATAACGCTGGAACACAAAAATGCAGCAAATTATTGCAGTGTGCATGAACAAACCTTAGTATATATCAAAATGTAACCATCCCACACCCTGTTGTACTAGTAGGTGTGGCACTCCATTAGTCCACCAATAAGGAACAGCAGCTCTTAACAGCAGAGTCCAAAGCAGAGACTCAGAAAAAGTCAATTAACTTCTTGTGTTTATACACAATAAAATTATAAAATAAACAGAAGAAAACAATGAGAGGGTTAACTAGCAGATCAAGATTTCACTTGCAAACACTCCACTGTAACAGCTTCAAAACGATCACATATCAACTTTTTTCACGTAAACCAATGCTGTATGTAAAGGTGAATAGTACTTTTAATAACTCTGTAGAGTTGCCTGGTCATGAAATGGTTCTGTTATAATACACACTGCTTCAGTGAAATATCAAGTCATAGAGCCAATTTGCAAAGCATATTTATAACAAGTGTTTTCCACATTTATGAAAATGTAATACCAAATAAGCAATTTAATTGTATTCACAAAAAGAAATTATCAAAGCATTACGATGATTCACTAATCAGGTGATATCTGGTATCAACAGAAATTTTATCAAGAAACAGTTGCATTACATTTTAAATTATACAGCTAACATCTGATCCTGATTTCCAAATGGCAAGAACCCTTCCAAACCTCCTCAGCTTCAGGCTCCAATTTCACTCATACAATAATGCTTATCTAGTTTAGAACACAGATACAGGACAGGCATACACTGTTCTCAATGGATGGTTTACAAGAATGCTAGTTAGTGTTGTCTTACAAAGGAGTCTCTTTCAGGGTCAACAGACCTGAACACATGCTCAAACATTAAGCATCTCGTCAGTAGCTTTTCTTAGCTAAATTTAACTTGCATACAATACAATAAAACTGCATCAATTTTACACGACGGCAAGCTAAACATGAGAACACTTCAATATATCCATGAAAAAATTCACTGCCTAGTAAGCACACGGGTTGCATGGTCATGTTCTCCCCCCAAAGCATGAGCAGTGCTGCCTGTAGCAACACTGCACCTCAAATGTCTGACTCTCAGCAGTATCCCAGGGTCTCATCTTATACTGCTGGACTTGATTCCCACAAGCGTAACTCAACTTTGAGCAAGCGGTTTACTAAAGCAATCTTATGACAACTGAAGAATGAGACCAGTTAGAACTTGTGCAAACAGCTAAGTGAATTAAACACAAGAAGCAAAGATGGTTGCTAGGCAGAGCCTTCCTACATATACTGAACAGTACCATCACATGGACAGCTTTCCTGAGGGCAAAGATGCATTCCAGAAATGGAACGTTAAGTCAGAGATGTAGCTGCAAGAACCTATCTGCTGTAGTTATGTTGGTTATTTAGCAGGTTACAACAAATGTACGGGGGCCAGCTTAAGCCTGCCTGTTTCACACTAATACTTCAGAGCTGGCTAAAGCCTGAGTGAGTAACATGAATTAATCTGAGACACAAGTCACAAAAATTTTAAAGACCAACTTTACTTGAAAGTTACCAGAAAGGTACCCAAGTGACCACAAACTATAAAGATATTAGTAATAGTATCACATCCAGAACAGCATTTTTTCTGCACTCATGCTAGCCACAGGGCAGCACTACCCAGCCAGTGTAGTAAAGAAAGTTAAGGCTATGAGAGCTACCTTAATTTTATATTGCTGGGTTTGATTCCCACAAGCTTCACAAGCATAATCCGTAAATAAGAGCAAGTTATTATATCACGGTTCTTATGACAACTAAAAAATGCACATGTTCTAACAAGTCTCAGCCAGCTAACTGGACTGAAGTGAAGTTTATCCGTAATTACACAATGACTATCCATTAATATTCTAAAAAGAGCACGCCGATTGTCCAGCTCAACCAGTGTGCCAGTTGTCAGAGAATGTACCAAGAGAAAAAGGTCCAGTCAGTCGTTGATATGCTCTGTCAGCTTTTACTTTTATAGCGGTTTAAAAAAATAAATAAATCTGTAGTCCAGACATACGAGAGACGGTATGGAGAAAATAGGAGGAAAATTGGGTACATTATTTAAAATTAAAGACACTTACCTGATTTCCCTTGTAATTTCCTCTATTCAGTCTCTCTCCTAACTGCCCCAAACTTTTTTTTAAATAAAAAAAAAATAAAGAAAAACAGAACAGATATCTTCTTTTCTCCATTGCTTACTTTCCCCAAGCACTGATGTACCGGGTATGCATAGGAACGCATGTCCCAAACGCATGTGCAGTACATCAGCTAAAGCAACTAGGAGATGTTCAGTAGCAGGACAGCATGCCGCCGTTATACAAAGACATTATTTAAGAAAAGTAAGTATTTTTTCTTAAATAATGTCATTGTATAATGGCAATAACCCACAGATGGGTGTGGGCAATGCTGGATTTACCCACGGTTGCCTTTGGTCACTCGGGCTTCGCCCTCATGACCAAACCACACCAACCGTGGAAAAATCCAGCATTACCCACACCCATCCGTGGGTTATTGCTTAATGAGAAAATCATGGCAGGAAAGCCATAGGTTTAAAGGTGATCCTCCTCACAAAATATTTAGTTTAGGACTGGTCATTAAAAAGGCAGTCCCCAAGGCCTCTGCTGAAAAGGAGTTTTGACTAAAAAGTTGGACAAACCCCCTCTAAACAAAAGCAAAACAAATAAAACAAACATTTAAGGCAGTGAGAAGCCCTACAGTATGAGATACATGCCTAAAAGTGAGATGGCCTCTTACAAATTTCTACGTCATGTGGCTGGAAACACAGCATTTCAGTAGTCAGTGCACAGTTTGTTCTCAAAAAAACAAATAACTAGGGCTTACTACAACTGTACCCTCTTAATCACTTCACTAAAACTTCCTGCTTCCCACGTGTACCAGGCTGTATAAATGAGGAAGAAAGTGCACCTTAGGTGAATTTGAGTACTCTAAAGCCAACAGAAACTGAACTGCTAGATTACACACCATTTTTCATCCATTTCTCGCAAATATGCTACACAGAAAGGGACATGCAATGATACACAAAAGGACAGCTTCTTTTGAATAATTAATGCTGCTAATTCTATTTCTGCAAGAGTAAACTACAGCTTTACTCCATCGCATATCGCCTACTCAGGGGCGATCTCTGCCTAACATACAAAGCTACATCAAACCCAGAGCTGTTGGACATGCTCCACTTAAAGAAATCCCAAACCCCCCGAGCTACACGTTCTAGGGACCAAACCTTGTCACCACAATAAACAGAACATGCTGGAGGGATAGATTCCTGTCCCAGAGATGTCCCAGAGACTTCCCATACTCTGGAACAGACTACCTATCTGTCAAACAGAGCTCCTCATTAGCACTCAAGAAAAATCTTGATGACTGGATGGGAAATGGGAAATTCACCCTGGGGATCACTTCTATGGCTCTGCTCGACAGAGGCACAGGAAAATAATTTTCTTGGGTGGCGAAAGCCAGGTTACATTTTTTGGCTAGGCTTGTATGGGCCCTAGGGCTGATAGCCTAGTTACCTACCTATGAACAGAAAATAGTGAAACATATCAAAACTGCTGCTCTTCACTGTTTGCATTCACTGCATCAGAAACCTAACATAAAGCTGCACACAAAAGAATGCAGAAAGTTATATTAGTATCCACCTTGCATTTTAAACAGTATGGTGATTATCTTTGCTTTTTTTTCACTTGAAATAGCTTCTGTAGCTTACCTTGAACTAGCCTGAACTGTTTTTAACTGATTGCTGCATTATTTTAAAATCTGCACTTAAAGTTACATTTTAGTCGAATTTGATCGAAAGTTTGCTTGTTTGTTTGTTTAATTTAACTGTGGAGGCTGCCCACTAAAGTGTGCTAGCCTGTGTAACTAATTTATCACCGTTTCTGCATTTTCTGTGTGTTTCTACCAAAAAAACAAAAAAATAATCCTTGTTTTCCCGCCTTCCTCGACTAGTTTAGACCAGTTTACAGGCATTGATGTATTCTGGGCTGTGGTGTAGTTCCTGTGTTTTCCATTACCTTACTTGGATAGAAGGAAGTTTCTTTGCTCACCAGTGGGAGTGGGGAGCCTTGAACAGCCTACCTGTCCTTGGGGGAAGTGACCTCAGCACAAGAAGCTGTAGTAATTGGTTGTTTGGGACCATTTCCAGCTCTTTTGTAGTTCACTGTTTAAAATCCGCGTTTGCACGGCTTTTGCTTGTCAGACGATAGCGCAGCCGGTTAAACAAGGTTAAACTTTTTCTGGCTCCGCCAAGTCTGTTCTTCAAATTTTCCCTTAAGGAAGCTCTACTCTTAGTATAACCAGACTACTTACTATATTATAAGCCTAGCACTTGTTCTCAATACTTCTCTACTAAGTAAGCACTCTCGTACTAAGTAAAGCACTACATCTACTTACCACCCCTGTGAATACCCACTTCCCTTAAAGGTATACCACTCCCTTATACTGTTCTAGCATGTCGAGTGGTAGATTACTGGCGTCGTCTCCAGTTCAGCTAGTCAATCTGGGCATCTTGAGACAATGCTACAATTGTCTCATGTACACAGACAACCCTCTCCTCCTCCCAACAAACACAAATACATGTGAGAGATTCAACTATATAGCCAAACTGGAGGTTGAACTCTCTCAACTCAGGGCTGGCATGACCAGACAGGAGGAGATGGCAACCACACACACAGCAATCCCAGTCCCACATAGACCTACCACAACTGCAAACCAAACACATAAAAACACAAAGACATACTCGGAGGCTCTAATAAAAAACTTACCAAAACAACAGAGGCTCCCAAAGCAGACATCCAAAAATCCACCACCTCAAAACAAAACACATGCAACACATACTTCAATAAATCAGTGTGTCGACCAATCGCAGCCCTTAAGGCCAAACACCTTGCCTGATACACTAGTAATAGGCGACTCCATAGTCAGACACACTGATGTCCCACTGACCAGGCTGAACAAGGAGAAGGTGACTGTGAGCTGTCTATCAGGAGCTAGGATCCGCCACATAACACACGCACTCAGGTCACTCCAAAGCAAGTACAAATATGACTCAGTCATTGTCCATGCTGGTGTGAATGACCTGAGACGTACCTCCCTGGACTACATGAAAAGAGACACAGAGGAGCTCTCCGATTATGTAGCCCAGGCTGGTAAGATCCTGACCCTGAGCAGCATCTTGCCCTCACCAAGAATGATACCACAATACAAAGACAAGATGATAAGCTTTAACAATTGGCTCAAGTACTGGTGTCATTCTAAGGGGATCCAATGTCTGTCTGCCTGGGATGATATGTTGGACAAGCCACGCTGCTTCGCAAGGGATGGCTTACACCTGTCACCACTGGGCTTCCGGATATTGGCTAAGGCTCTTGCCACCCCCATAGTGCCTTTTTTAGGCAAGGCTCAAAAGACAAACCCACCTCCTTAGAAAACAAAAATGGAAAAAAACTAAGGGTAATGCTGCTCAATGCCAGAAGTCTAAATCTCAAGATGCAGGCACTTGATGCACTCCTCAGCAAGGAGAACATAGACGTCTGTGCAGTAACTGAAACCTGGTTCAAGGCTCCTGAGAGCACCCCAGCTACCAGGCTACACTCAGATCATGCTTTTCGCCCCAAAACCCGGCCGAACCACAAAGGAGGGGAGTGTCCATATCCATAAAGGACACCCACACCTCCAGGTTAGTAGCAACACATGAAGCATCAGAGACCATACAGGTGCAACTAACCATAGGCAAAACTGCTATACAACTGGTAGCATGTTACAGACCACCCTCCCAATCTCAAGAACCCCACTCAGCCTTCCTGAAGACATTGGAGGATATGAATGTATCACAAAATACCATCATACTGGGAGACTTCAACTACCCAAACATAGATTGGGTACATTATTCTAGCCCTAATACCCTAGCCCAAAGGTTCCTGGAATTCATAAATTCAAATGCACTGGAACAACTAGTCACCTCTCCCACTAGGGGAGATAATATACTAGACCTGATCATCACAAACATGGGGACAAAATGCTCCACACCGGAAGTATACCCCTCACTAGTGAGATCTGACCACAAACTAATCACCCTGGATATACATATCCCACCTCCACCCCCAGCACAAAAGACCACAGTGAAAAACTTCTCAAAAGCAGACTTCACTCTTCTTAAGACTGAGATGGTATCCTTTAAGCCCACTGTGCCAGTGGATACCACATCCCACAATGCCGAATCCTTCACAAATGCTTTCTATGGACATCTCCAAGAATGCATGGATCATGCAATCCCAAACAAATCCAAGTCCCTCTCCACCAAATGTAAGCGTCCTGTCTGGTGGACCTCAGCCATAAACAAATTGTAAAACAAAAGAAGGAAGCTACTGCACGTCAGAGCGAAATCCCATGAAGGGAAGACATCTCTGATCAACATTAGCAGAAAACTACTTTCTCATAAAAACATCCAAGGCAAACTTTGAGAGAAAAATCGCTAAGGACACTAAAGATAACCACAAAGCCTTCTTCAGCTATGTTAGAAACCTGGGTGGAAACCCTCAGATATGCTCAGAGTTGGTTCACAACAACAAAAAATACACTGAACCCACAGATATTGCTAACATTCTGGCTGACAGGTTCAGTGCAAATTTCTCGCCTCCTTCACCCCCAAAAGAAGAAATACTTATCCCAGCTGAATGTAATCTCCCTGTCATCTCAGATATCCAAGTGAGAACCGCCCTAAACAAAGCAAAAAACACAGCATCAATGGGACCCGACGGTATCACGGGGTGCGTGTTACGTGAACTCCAAGAGGAGCTAAACCCACACATAAAAATGCTATTTAACCTTAGCCTTACTTCGGGATATGTACCTGAACACTAGCGTACAGCAACAGTAGTCCCACTCCACAAAGGGGGTGCCTCTACAGACCCTGGAAACTACCGCCCCATAAGCTTGACTAGCCTGGTCTGCAAAGCTATGGAAAGAATCATTATGGAACTCATAAACTGAGACATAGGGGACCTACAGACGCTTGACCCCACCCAGTTCGGCTTTGTAAAGGGCAGATCCTGCCTTTTAAACCTGGTTGACTTTTTTGAAACCGTCACTAGAGCCACTGATGAGGGCAAAGCAGTCCATACAGCATACCTGGACTTGGCTAAGGCCTTCGACAATACCCCACTCAGGCATCATAGATAAGCTAAACAGCTTAAAAGTAAACCCTTATGTCACTAGATGGGTTGCAAACTGGCTAAAGGACAGAACCCATAAAGTTAAAATCGCTGGAGCAATGTCAGACTCAAAGCCAGTCACAAGTGGTGTCCCACAGGGATCTGTCCTGGGACCCCTCTTGTTCGGCATTTATTTCTCAGATGTTAAAGCAAACATGGGAGGGCTGTGGCTGACAAAGTTCGCAGATGACTGCAAACTAGGCGCCATAGTCGATACACCAGCAGATACACACATCCTACAAAAAGGCCTCACTGAAACGGACAACTGGTGCCGTAGTCACGGCCTTAAACTAAATGCCAAAAAATGTATAGTCATCCCTTTTGGAAAAAACAAAGTACCCACAAATTATCATATAGACAGCAACCCACTGAGTACGGAAAAAGTAATCAGAGACCTAGGGACCCAAGTAGACAGCGACCTCTCATTTGACACCCACGTTGCCAAAGTGGTTAGAAAAACATTCTACCTTGCACACCTCATCATGAAGGGTTTCACATCCAGATCCAAGGATGTCATTGTACCCCTATATTCCTCCCTCATCAGACCCACGATTGAATACAATGCCCCATTTGGTATGTACCTCACCCGGCACTTGCAACAGCTGGAGAGACCACAAAAGTACCTCACCAAAAGGATCAAGGGTCTCCAACATATGTCTTATTCTGCCAGACTAAAGAAACTTCAGCTCTATTCAGTAGCATACCGCCTGCTCAGAGGTGATCTCTGCCTGACACGTACAAGGCCATGTCCAATCAGGATCTGATGGACATGCTCCATCTCAAAAAATCCAAATCCATCAGGACCACGAGAGCTAAAGACTTAAACCTCGGCACAAGTATGAATAGGACATGCTGGAGGGATAGATTCATAACCCAGAGGCTTCCCATGCTTTGGAACAGGATCCCAGTTCGTATTAGGCAGAGCCCCTCACTGACTCTCTTCAAGAGAAATCTTGATGAGTGGATGGGAGATCGTAAGTTTACCCCAGGGGTCACACATCTGTGTCACTGCTAGACAGGGGCACAGTAAACTAATTCTATTATATAAGGGGACCTTCACTGTGTCACTACTAGACAGAGGCACAGTATTCTAGATTTATTCTGTACATTTTTGTACCATTTCATGTGGTGGCAAAAGCCACATCACTATGGCTAGGCTTACAAATGCCCAGGGCAGATAGCCTAGTACTATACTATGAAACTATTACAATAACCAACAAAATAGAGGAAAAATGCCTTACACCAAACACACAAATTCGAGGCAGCACTAAGATCCACAGTAATTACATTAAGAAAGCATGTCAATAGAAGAGAACACATCACTGTAAAAATTAGGTCTTCAACATATTTACCCCATATGTATTGTACAGTTAGTGCTGCCTGCTCCAAAGTCAGAGAGGAGAAAACTGCCAAAGTTTTGTACAGCTCTGATGGCACAAAGCTTTCTCATACCACCAGCTAATGTAAAGACAGCTTTACTCAATCCTATGTAGGACTGCTGTACATAAAGACCACTTTCAGCTAACCAGTTCTTTGTTCACTTGACTTCCATGCAGGTCTGATAGATTATCAGACTAATTTTACTCACAACTCAACTGAAAAACTGCAATATATGCTGGTCCAGTAACAGAAACACACCAATTCCATCAGTGGAACAGAAAACCACACATCAGTTGTGGAGTAAATCTACCTGGAAAGGGTAAGTAGCCAGTAGGATGATTTTATTTTTTTCCGAATGATTGAGGTTGTGGAACCCAGGTTTTTTAAATGGCACCTAGAAAAAAAAAATGTACAGTTGCACAAGTCCGACTTAGCTGTGACAGATGTTCAAATTCCTCACTGCCTCAGTGGCATTCTGGATTATCAGCCAAGGTAATAGTGCTGGCCAGCTTTCTAAAGCCTTCCCTCACCCTCTCTTCCAGGGACAACTGACTGGCTGAACATATATTGAGAGAGAAGCCTTCAGCTGTCACAGGAAGCGTGTGTTCAGGCTTTTTCACTTCCACAAGGAGAGGAAAGTACACGAAGCCAGAATAATCTCGCAAGAGTAAACTTGAAGCAAATCACAATACCACATAAGAAACAAATTCAACAGCATCAAAAAGGATGAAACCCACCTCAACTATTCACAATCTTTGGGATGAAAAGTAATGAAACTGAGGCAGTGAGGAATTCTAACACCTACTATTACAGGCAAGTAAAACTTGCGCAACTGTACTGTGATAGTTTCCATTGCCTCAGTGGCATTTGGGGTACATTCTCAAAGATTACCCTAGCTGAGAGATAAAGTATAGATAAGGAACCAGGAGCTCCCAAATGGTCCTAGCCCAGTCTACTCTGGACCTTGAAAAGAAATCCTGTTTCTAGTGCTTTGTGAAGGTATGAACAGAGGGTCAGAGTACAGCCCTTTCCAAGATGCCCCTGAAGAGGATAAGGCCCTAGTTGAAGCCTTAACTTTGCTTGGAAGAGATTCACCATGGTGGAAGTTAACAGAAAACAATAGCAGAAGACAACCACTGTACAATAGTTTACTTAGAGACAGGCTGACATTTCTTAGTCCTTGTACAAGAAGACAAAAACAGCTGCTCAGCTTGCACATCCAAGGTATGTAGAATCTTTTTTTCCCTTGTTTTTTGGATCAGGATAGAATACTGGGAGATTCAAGGTAAATTCAGAAACCACATTAGGCATCAATGATAGATTAGTCTGTAACACAACCTTGTCCTTGTGAAAAATCAGATAGGCCACCTTGACAGCTTGCAGCTTTCAGTCTCACCGATCAGATGTCAGAATAATGTGTAAAACAGTCCTGCAAGTAATGAATTGTAAATCAGACTGAGGCAGGTTCAAAAACAGGTAACATCATTTTTTCAACAAAAGTTGAGATCCCAGAGAGGAAGAATTTGCATTTGAGAGGGCCCTTCATAAACTGTTTGAAGAAAAACGATGAGAGGGAGATCCATAGGCTGACAAGTAGAAATGGCCACAAGATACACTTAAGAGATGGTTTGTCATATACTTCTGTCAAAGTATCTCACACACAAATACTTCAAAACCAGAGAGATTGAAACCCTTTCAGGTCCACTGTTATTGGCTAGGCATCACCTAGAAAAAAATCTGCCTAAAAAGTGTCAAAACAATAATCCAGGGGGACATCTAAGATGGCTGCTTAACTTCAGCTCTCCTAGTGTGAAAACAAAAACAGAAAAAAAAGCCATTGAAACTTGTTTTTGGCAAAAATTCAATTACTGGCTATACTGCCTAGATGCTAGCAAAGAAGAAATTTGGAAAACATGAAAAAAAAACTAACTAGAAAAGGTGAAGAGAAAACACCATCTGGGATGGATTCTGCAGCTGTTCAGCAAACATCAGTTCAACAGACTGCTTCTAGTAATTTACAGGAAAAATAAATCAAATATTCTCAGAGGTGATTAAAATAAATGAAACACTGAAATATGTATCAACTCAAATAAAAGGCTTGAAAAATAGAAGAAACTTTAACTAGCTGTTGAGATGAACTGATAAAACTGCAAAAAAATCAGAAGTTAAAATGTAGAAAAGGCTAGTCGAGTATGAGGCTTCTAAAGAAGAGCGGTTTCAAAACATAGTACAGCTAGAGGACAGAGCTCACAGAGAAAACTGGAGATTTTCTGCTGCACCAGAGAAGCCAGAAGACTTAATTTTATGAAAGCACAAACAACTAGACTGGTATTCTACAGGAGGACTTGTTAATTAAAAGGGGAAATTGAGCATATACTCCAAACTTGCCATGAGAAAGCAGCTGAGACCTATATTACTAAAGATGCAACCATACCAACACAGAGTTGATCCTGACAAAACTGTGACAGAAGGGCAAAGTATTAAAAATTGAGGACAGCAAAGTGTTGAAAGTTCACTTTAAAACTGGCAGAAGAGAAGCACATTTATCCCAGAAATCAGTGAATATCGAGAGGCAGGTGGAAGACTCAAGCTTCTGTATCCAGCTGTTCAAGAGTATTTTTCCTTGAGGATCAAATACATTTTTCAATGCAGAGCAGGCTAAGGAGAAATAAAGTTTATACAACCAAAAGTAAGGCAAGAAAGCAGAAGGGAACTCTGCTTCTCATTCTTCTGACTGTAAAGTTCATACAGAGTCTTTGCCAGTGAAACCTTTTCCAATGTTTAAAGGAAAATGCTAGAGACAAAAAAGCATAGGAGTTGACTAGAAGAATCAGGAGTACCTTGGACTTGAACCAGAGTGTGGTGTTGGGAGATGCAGAAACAGGAATACCACCAGCAGTACTGAAATTATTAAATAAATGGGAGACTATAAAGCAATCACATTTTTAAAATATGGCTTAGCAAGAAAAAGCTGCTGAAAACATTGGCCTTTTGTTTACTTTGTTAAACTTGTGGGTGGACTGTAAAGCATATACCTCACTTTATGACATTAATGCTTAGAAAGACACTAAAAGGCAAAAAATTTAACCAAGTACAACAATTTTTAATATTTGTATAAAATATTTCATGATATAAGCTGCATATTGTATAGAAAGGTTGTGTAGTGTGAAGTTATGGTATTTTAAATGTTGCAAGAATCTTTTCATTGACTACAGTCAAAGTAAACAAGTACTTATTTAGTTGTAAGAAATATAACCATTACAGTACAAGAGAAGAAAGCCTGGACAAAAGCAAGTTTAATGTTAATATGCTCTGATCTTGGACTGCTGGGGTGCAGGTGGTGTGTACAACTGCACTGATTATATGTAGAATTAAGATTTTTTTTTATTTCTGCAAGGGTTTGTCTAGATTAATGCCCTCAGCTTAAGCTACAAGCAAGTTTTTTGTAAGCAAGAAAGCTTTAAAAATAATACAAAATGACGAAAGACATAAAAATGCTACATTTCTTACATCTGCAAAGATATTAGTTTTTTTGTTTCCATTAAAAAATGTCATAGTGAGTCAAGAAGTCTGCATCGTGAGGCAGTTGTACATTCTGCTCAGAGTGACATTTACAAAGATTCATTGCAGAGTACATTTCCCCCAGAGACTAGTTGTCTGCAGGTGCAAGCAATTAATTCTATGTGTTCAGTGAAAAATAAAGTTTGAAATTTTGGGAAGTGAATAAGAGATAGCAGCCTCACTAGCTGCCTTAGTACATTAATGCATTTAATAAAACAGTGTACAATTTTGTTTTATTTAAAGATAACTAAAACACTTAATCTTAGGGCTAAACATTAATGTGAAAAGCAGCTTGTATGCTTTTCAGAAAACATCTGGGTGGGGAACAGAGATGAAAAAGCAAATGCAATCTGTAAGAACACAGGCTGTAGCATGCACTTCAGCATTGGAAACCTTAATTTTAGGTTAGGTAAAGCCTATGGGTGCAGCTCTCTCTCTGGGGCAATTGTTCCTATCTGGAGGGATAAATTTCACTGTTTGAAGGATTAGATAATTTTGTGTTTTTGCTCCAAGTTGATAGGGGATGGGGGTGTTGAGTTTTTTGCTTGAGGGTTTTCATTAAAATAAAAAGTCTTGAAAAACATGACCGGTTCAAATGGAGAGGAGACAACTGTACAAGATATCAGCCTGTCAGTGTGCATGAAATACCAAAGTTGGAAATGCACATTCAAAAACACTGTCATGTAAAATAACTGGAAACAGCCTTTTATCGTAATGGCTATACCCTTCATATTATCTTGGAACATAAATGGCCTTTACCAATATAGACAAAAAAGAAAGAGTACAGAATTACTATTAAGAAATGCAGAATTCAACCAGCAATGCTGCAGGAGACACATTTGAAAAGACAAGAGCATAAGAATTTTCAGGATGGATATTCAGCAGATTGTGAGAGATGAAGAAAAAGGGGAGTAAATTCTACTAATTGCTGGAAGGTCCCAATAGTGATAGAAGAGGGGGAAAATGACAATAATGGTAGATTTTTGGAATTAAGGTGCTACTGGTAAGGGAAAAGAATTACGTACATTCCACCAAAAACTGCTATTATGAAAATTAAGAACATTTTGGGAAAAATAACCAGCTTTTATCAGTTAATATTACTTATAGGTGGGGACTGGAACTTGATTTGCAATGGTGGGTATGCATCAGGGGACCTAGAAGGAAAAATGCAACAAAACTGGGTAGGTTTCTGAAAAATTATGAAAATATGGCATGGAAGGTGTGAATTCAGTAGTCTGCATGGACAGAATTTACACATTTTTCTCAAATGTATAACAACCCGGCTAGACTAAAATTATATCTCACAAGAACATTTGCTTTTAATTAAAACTTTGACATACATTCGATAACTATTTCAGATCATGCACAGATAAAAACTAAGATAAAAATTCCAGGGTAATGGAAGTAAAATGACTAAAAAGGTCACACAGACAAATCATTAAAAACTAAAAGAAAAATCTAGCCAAGCTAGTGTCCACTGCGATTCCTTAAATCTCTTGTATTAGAGGCACACAGGACATATGCAAATGGGTACGACAACCCTGTGTTTCTAAAGGTTAGCCAAACAGTCCACTTATGCTATACTGATGAAGCCATAAGAAGGCTGAAATATGAATCCACAGCTAGTAAGGTTTGGCTTTATTGGCCCAAATTTGTCCATAACAGACTTGAAAAGAAAAAAGTCACAGGCACTCGGCACTCAGAACTGCCATATAGCTGAAAAGCCTGATGTCCTTAAAGGGTCATTTGCAGATATCTCATGTACCTCTAATACAATAGGTTTAAAGAATCTCAGTGGAAACTCTAGCTTGGCTAGATTTAAGGATAATGAAAGTACAAATGAGACACTAACGCTTTCCCACCTATCTGTTAAAAAAACTGGAATTTAATGAATGGGTAGTGGAAATTATTTGAGATTATTATAAGTTAAGGCAGACAAAAATATCTTCAGACATTATTGCTAGTGAGTGGGATAAAAAGAAAATGGCAGTCAAAAACAGGGTGGAAATAAAAGGAAAAAGATGTAGTTAAGTTGCAATAGGCATTATTAATTGGGGATGGGGGCTGACAAAGGTTAAAATCTCAGAACAAGGGGAAACCTCACAAAAGAGGAGGCCCAACAGCAGAGTGCCAAACAGAAAATCAGGAAGTATCTGGATAACATGAATGACTTTAGAAAGACTGCTACTAAGCAAACTATTTTGGATAATAACTCTAGCATAAAAACTTAGTGAGCCTGCAACAATAACCAGAAATCCTGTACAGGTTTTAAAGATTTTGGAAATTATGAAAATTTGTATAAAGCAGAGAAATTCAGAAATCAAGACAGAGAATAAATGGAAATATTTACCGAAGGCTTAATTATGTCAAGTTTAGAGGTAGAGAAGGCTTACATACAAAGTATCGGCATTAATGCACTTCTAGCCTGCCAAAATAGCAAAACATACGTTTCCATAAGTGTCCAGGTTTTCTTAAATATATCTAAACTAGTACTTACTTTAATGGAGTTTGTTAGTCTGTTCCATGAATCGGCTGCTCTCTCAATGTGCCAATTAGTACACTTCTCATTCCTATAGAATCTTCCACATAGGTTGTCTGATGATTCTGTACTACTTTTTAATATTTTCAAACATTCCCACCGATAGTGGTCTTTAAATGCACTATACATCTTAATAAGATCTCCTCAAATATCTATGAGAGACACTGTGCAAGTTCAAATGTTTTAGTCTTTCATAATAAATGTTCACATCCATGGATGCTCTTGGTATATTTGTGTATTGTATATGTAACATTTGTATATTGGTATATTTCTGCTGTACACTTTCCAGTTTACTCATGCTATTTTTTTATTTTTTTTTTACTCGTGCTTGTTTTCTTACAAGGTTTCCATACTGTTATTCCATTCTCAAATTTGTGTCCAATGTAATTAAACAAGGACTTCATCTCTGATTTCCTAGACTTATATTTTATACAACTTACAGTTCTTTAACTATTAACCAGTTGGTTGATATGATTAGAAAAACTCAAAGTTGGATCTACCCATATAGCCAGATCCTTAAACAAATCTACAGTTTCAATCACTGTGTGCTATATTAAATATTCACCTTTCAATTTATGTCTCACAAATCCCATATGCTTAGTTTTTGATGCACTTATCAGCATATTATTCTCCTGTCTCCAAATGGTCAATTTAGTCAAGTTCTTTTGCAAACATGCCCTAGCTGCAACACACGTAATCAGTTTACCCAGTTTCAAGTCATCTGCATAGAGACTGTAGAACACCTCAGATGAAAAAGATGGGTCTAAAAGATAAAATCTAAACAAGTAATGGCCTAGTACAGAGCTCTGTGGGACACCCCAACTGTAACAAAGAATTTCACCCATCCAATTGCTGTAATTGCTGTATGATAATTGTCATATCCTATCTGTAAGCTATGCAGCTAGCCATATTATCAAGAATAAATTAATACCTAGTGGTTGTAGTTCATTAAGTGTTTTGTTTATGACCCTGTCAAATGCTGAACTTAAATCCATATAAAAATTACATCACAGCATAATTTTCCATTCATATTAACTTCATTATTTTTCCACAACAAGAAATGCACTTGAGGGTCAATATGACCCGGAATTTGCTCTACTCCCCTTTCCTTAAAGATAGGTTTAATAATCTCATGTCCCCAATCTTGAGGAATCTCCCCACATTTACACAACCTAGTAAATAACAGATATAATGGTACTACAAGTTTTTGCTAAAGTGTTCTCAGCTCATTACTTATTTCATTTCTTCCCAGTGCATGGTTTGGATCCAATTTGCATAGTCCTTTTTCAATATAATCTATTTTGATTCCAGTATCGGAGGTTACCAGAGTACCACTAGATCAACTCATTACCCCCTTTGTGGAGCCAAACTGTTTTGCATAAGATTTTGTGAATGTATCTACACTCTTTTTGGATAATTTTACTCCTTCCACATCTTATCTACAAGATGGTTTCCTATTATGCTAAATATCTTTATATAAATTTTTTTTTTTTCCAAAATTTTCTTGATCTTGCTTCAACTATGCTTAATTTGTTCGTCCAGCTTGTTTACTTCAGTTTTTAAAGTTGTAGTTTGACCTCTTTTCCATTTCTTAAAGTGTTTGTCTCCCACCTTAATCAGGTTATCTTGTTCTTGATGTTGTATGCCTTGATCCTGATGTTAATTTTTTTGGTTTTTTTCCTTGAGCAATTTCTCTCAAAACTTTCCACATTCCTTCTGCAGTTTTTTTTTACACTGAATACATCACTCCAGTTAGTTTTACATACGGTTTGTTTTGCTTCCATATAATCTGCAATTAATATGCGCACTGGTTTATATTTCAGCATGGCAGAATTATCTAGCAACAAATCAACCTTTACAACCCCATGATCACTGCACATCAACAGTGGTAAAACTTGACACAAAGTAACAGTAATTTCTTTAGGAACATCAACATCTAGTATGTTTAATTCTCTGGAAGTTTTTTTTTTTTTTTACATTATGAAGCAATTGCTGTTCATGAATATATGTTGTGAATGACTTCCTTACCAATGTTGTTGATTATTATTATTCTAGTCTGTTCCTGGTAAATTTAAGTTCCCAGCCACTATTATTCTTTCTTCTTGTGTTTCGTATGCAAGAAATGTACAAATTCCTCTAGGTCATCAACACTTCATTTTGGTGGTCTATACACTAACAATTGTGTGCTCCAGGGTTTATTTGCCACAGCTGCACAATCTATAGTATTGGTGTAATCACTGAACATGTAATAATTACTGGTCTAATTATCATGACACCTTCACCTGATTTTTTTCTTAGAATGTCTGTTACAGTAAAAACATTTACACAGTGACAAAACTGTTTCCAGTCATTGTTTAACCATATTTCACAAACAACCATATTTCACAAACAATATCAATCTTATGGGAAAGTTGTAAATTTTTCCAATTAAACTTTAATTAACGCTCCTACCATCAACAACCAGAGATTCATCAAATAATGTTAAATTTCTGACCTGGCAAAAATGCTGTCTTGTGTTTGTCAAATACTGCAAAATATCTGTTGCAAAAATTCTCTTCCCTTATATTGACAAATGCACACCATCCTGTCTGAACACGTGTGCCCAAAATTAGGCTTGGATGCTCAACACATTTCCATTTTTTTTTTTAAATTGGGACATTTTTCACGTAAGTATTTACCCCCCAAAAATAGTTTCATTCATGGTTACCTGACTCTCCTTTCTATGTGTGATTTGTGAAAAATACCTCCCAACACCAATACAAGCTATACTATCTAATAGGGCTGTAAGTTCTCTACTAAAGGTCACAGTTGTTGCTGATGAGATCAATTGTACTGACATGAATTAAAACAGATCCATACTTCCTTACATTAAGACATTCTAAGACTTGTCTCACATCCTATATTTTGCTCCTGGCAAGCATAATACTGTTAGATATTTATTATCACCTCTGCAAATAAGTATCAGTTCCTCCGAATCTGAATTTCCAATTACACGAGTATCTTTTCTGACCAGATCTGAAGAATCTTCAGCTTCTAATTCGGTATCTGCAATCAGCTGGTACAAAGGAATGATCTTAATCACCATTAGTCGTATTAATCTCACTGTTTTCATTGCATACCCCTTTTGCAAGCATACAGTTCTCCTCTACTTTTTTTCCCTACTATAATGTTCTTCAATGTATCCATGTTCAATTTTGATTTCTTCTTTTCACCTACGCCTTGCCGCTTTTTTGTACCTTCTCTTTTGGAAACAATCTGTCTTTTCCTGTAGAGTGAAGATTTTCTGATAGAAAAATGTTATCGTTCCCTTTAATCTGTGTTACATAAAGCAATGTCCTTTTCAGTACGTATTCTCTACTTTAGATATTTATCGGTTTCTTATTCTTCCTTATTTGTTGTGAACTTTTTTTTTTTTTTTTTTTTTTAATTTCCTTCCAAACCCACTGAATCCTCAGATTACTGAATATTTGTATCCAGAATTCCAAAGTTGTCAGAGGCATTGTCTTGTTTCACAGGGGGGTTGAGTGATCTTTACAAACATACATCATTTCCTAAATGTGTTCTATTTGCTCTTTGTCTAACTAGTTATCTCACCAGTCCAGTCATTAACTTATGGAACAGTTCTTCAAGCCATGCCAATTATACTAGTGCAATTGTCATCAGTAAGTCTAGATTTACTACTAACAATGGTAAGCAAATCATCCAACTTTTGACATATGGAATACAGATCAGCAGTGTTATCAGCTGTTAACGTTAAATATACATGGCATTTATTATACTGTACAAGATATTTGTACTTAAATTAATGGCATACTCTTTAAGGAATCCATATTCAGCTTCAAATGAATAAAGAATTATAAAAGAAAAGAATAACCAAAATCAGTTACCACAGAATTCAAAGAAAACTTAAATCAACTTATTTGAGAAAAATCACACAAACAAACAAGTAAATGCTACAGTAACGTTGCTGTTCTGACCATATAAATGCTGAAAGTCAGACAAAAGCTGGGTTGTTTAGATGAGCTCTGGATTCATAGAGAACTAATAGCCAAGACAGGGGAGGATGATACAAAAATGGTGATTTATAATGAACAGGAAAGCCTTCAGGAATAGATGGTATTTTACTGGACGTCAAGAGGTAAGAAAGTGATACAAATTTGGAAGATTATGTTCAACAGTATTTTAAAAGTAGAGACAGCACCAACAACCTGGAAGAAAGCAGTAGTGTCAAATTGCCCAAAGACAGTAAAGACCCATCAGACAGCTTCAAATAGACATTTCAATTTTAAACCATAGTTATAAAACATTTATGGCTGTACAAGCTAAAAGAATGTCAAAGTTGTTACCAAAATTGATAGATGTAGATCAATGTGGTTTTGTGGAGGTGAAGCAAACATTTGACATTAATAGAGCAATGGATGATCTAAAGGGAAGATGAAAGAAAATACTGCTGTTGTTTCTCTGGATCAAGACCTACCAACATCAGACAAAAGCAAGCTGGGATTTTGAGAGTAGGGTATTTACATTCCCGATACAATAATGTTACTTTGCAGAATATGTATGAAGGATCAGAGGCATGAATTAAAGTAGGAAGGTTCCTCTCTGATGAGTTGTGTTTGAACAGTGGAACCAGGCAGAAGTGTCTTCTTTGCTTTTTATTTGCCTTATAGTTGGAGCTACTGACAAAGAAAATAAGGGGCCCAAATGCAAGGATACAAATCGTATGGTAATCAAGAAAATGTGGTTTTATTTGCAGATGAGGAGGTTTTGTACCTGATAAATCCAGAAAACTATCCCACTGATGCAAAACATTTTAAGACAATTTCAAACCCTGTTGGGATACAAAATTAATGAAGATAAAACAAAGGTTATACCTGCAAATTCCATACAAACACACAGATTGGTTCAGCAATACCCATATTTATGGAGCACAATAAAGTTGAGTATGAATTAAAAAGGATTCTGTTACAGCAGCTAAGGATAAATGTGAAGAGAATAAACGATAAAAGATAATACAAAAACTGAGAAACTGGAAGTTCTTGTTTATGGATATGGATAGCATGATGCATTTCTTTTATAAGGGTCAGGCATACTTTTACCAGTGGAGAAGCTGTGGAAGAGTTGAAAAATTTTATCTGGGAGGGATAGAGGGCAAGAGTTAAGTGGGATAACCTGATCCTTCGAATGGAACAAGGTGGTTTAGGATTACCTGATTTGAAGAGATATTTTAGTGCTATACAGTTAAGGCTCAAACATAACACAAGCAGAAGGTTATAATTCAAAATGGAAAGGGATGCTGAAAGTGTGTGCGTGTGTCTTGAAATAAAGATAATTGTAAGTTATGTACTCCATAACTAAACATCTGTTTTATCCACTTTCATTCTTCCTCACTTACGGGTCTGGATCTGATCTTTAGATCTGACTAGACCGCATTTACCAGACTTAGGATCCTGCTCTCAAGCTCTGCCCTCTACTCATAATGCCTTACTCCATACTTATTGTTTCAGATAGAGTTTGCAACTCTACTTCCTAACAGGAGAAGAGAAACAGATATAGCCAAACAGAAAATGAGACCGGGCTCAAACCTGGAAACATAGGTTCCAAACAAAGTCCAATAGGTCCTTCCAGAAGAAAAATGGATGAGGGATGGATGGGAAGGGAGTTGAAGAATGAAAATGGTCAACACAGATCCCTAGGTAGGGTGAGCACATAACTTATAAACCTGATGTTATCCTTTTCATTCTTCCTCACTTATGGGACAGAGTCCCCAACTATGCTGATCTTGGGTGGACCTCATAGGATATTCCAGAGTACTGTCAAACCAAATGAGGCTCTACTTCTAGATATGATGTCCAGTTTGTAATGTGAAACATAGATTTGAGTCCTGAACCATGTAGCTGCTGCACAAGTGTCATAAATAGACGTCTGACCAAAAAGCAGATTAAGTAGCCATGGACCTATTTGAATGAGCTTGGGGGAGATTTTGGTAATGTCATACTGTTCTGAGAGTAAATCCATGATATACACTCTAATCTATTTAGCTAGATAAACTTTAGAAACTGGTTGGCCTAGGTGATTTTGAGAGAAAGATGCAAAGAGCTGGACTGACTTTCTAAAGGGTTTTGTCATGCGAAAGTAAAAACATAGTTGCCTCTGCACATCGAAGAGGTCTAACATGTACTTTCCTTTATTGGAAAAATTTGGAAAGAAAACCAGCAACTGAATGGATTGGTTGATGTTATTTTCAGAAACCACTTCAGGTAAAAAAAGGGTTTGTCCACAGGGAAACCCTATCTTTATGAAAAACAATGTATGGGATTTTTGCTGAGAGAGCCTGGAGTTCAATTATTATTTTTGCCAAAGTTATAGCTACCAAGAAAACCATCTTCCAAGATAGAAATTTTATAACAGATTTACCTGATGGTTCAAAGGGTTTTTGTGTTAACCAAGTACCACAGTAAGATCCCAAGGTAGTGAGGGATCATTTATTGGAGGTCTCAGAAGAAAAATGCCCTTCAAAAAGCTTTACACACACTAGATGACACCAAGGAAAAATGATTTCCTGTGTGGAAATTTAAAACTGCTGCCAAGTGAAGGAAAAACCAGCCTCATTTTGAAAAGATTTGTAAAAAAATGAATAGCAGTATTTGGTGCAGAAAAGGATCGCTCTCCCTATCTGACGCCCAAATGAAATACCTTTTCCATTTACTTTTATAAACATTTTTGGTAGCATCCTTTTGAGAAGCCAAAATAATGTCACGAACTGGGTGAGAGCCTGGACTGTAACCATTACTGGAACTGGAGAAACCATGCAGTCAGCTTGAGGGCCTGAATGTTGGGGTCCTGAATCCCTGATTGGTGAGAGGGGAGATCCTTAAGTAGGCCCTAGTATTCATGGAGGATTACAAAGATGAGGTCATTGACAGGGGAACCATATTTGGCCAAGGCCAGAAGGGGGCAAGGAGGATAACTCAGCTCTTCATCCTGCTTGCTTTCTGCAAAAATCTTGGAATCAGGGGGAAGACCAGGGTAAGCATAAAGACGACGTGAGGGCCAAGCATGAAGAACAGCATCTCTCGCTGACTCCCCGAGGGGGGATCAGAGCGACGTACTCACTGCACTTGTTGACAGGAGTGGCAAACAGGTTGCAGCAATGCTGACCCCAACACCCAAAGATCATATTCACCGACTGGTTGAGACCAATCTTGAGGCATTAGAATGGATCTGTTTAGTTTGTCTGCAAGCACATTGGTTTCCCCCAAAATGTGAATTGCAATTAGAAAGTGTCCCAATGAGATCACCCATTCCCAAATCTTCATGGCTTCTGTGGAAGGGGATAATAGAGTTCCTCCTTGCTTGCTGATATACCAGACTACAGACACATTATCAGTCTGAAATGCAATAGTCCCCAGGGGAAGAGCATCTTGAAAGGCCCGCAACACTAAAAGGACTGCTCTCATCTCTAGTACATTGATATGCAAGTTTGTCTCTTGAGGGACCACATGCCTTGGGCAGTTCTTCCCAAGAAATGCTCACCCACCCCAGTTGAGAAGCATCTGTGGTCACTGTGGCTACTGGGTTTGCCAGAACAAAGGGTTTGCCTAGAAAAAGATAATCTGATTCTATTCACAAATTAATGTGTAGCTTGCCAATCGGGCCAAGTTTTAATTGAAAAGACAGGGGTTGAAACAGAATGGACCACTGTACAGTTAAGTGCTTGAAGCACTAACCTTGCTGGAGGAGATGGATGAAAAGATAACCTGAACCTGGTTTCTGATGGAAGTAACACAGTGGAGAGGTAAAGATGCTGTGTTGTGTCCAAAAACTGTCCCAATGAATTACAGGCTCTGAACTGGTGTAAGACTTCTCGTAATGCCCAAAATGTTGCAAAGGTTGAGCAAACAGTCCCTGTCATGTTAAAGTTGGTGCTTGGAGTAGGCAGTTAGGAGCCAGTTGTCTAGATAAACACCTGGAATCCCTTCAGTCTCAAGTGAGCTGCCACACATTTGGTAAACACCCTGGGGGTGTGGCGAGTCCAAAGGGGTGAGCTCTGAATTGGAAATGACTGACTCCCAGCCAAAAGCAAAGATGTCTTCTGGATCGTCTGCCTATTTTGATGTGATAGTATGCATCCTGAAGACCTAGGCAGCACATCAATCATCCTTGTGCAGAAAAGGCAAGATGGACTGAACAGTTACCATTTGGAAAGTTGCTTTCTTTACATCTTGGATCAATTTGCTTAGATCCAGAAAAGTTCTGAGGTCCCTTGTTTTCTCTGGCACTAAAAAGAAGAGTGAATAAGTTCCAAATCCTATCTGGTCAGGTAAGATCTTCTGGATGACTTTTTCCTTGCAGCTATTGTATTTCTTGTGCTCCGGCCTTCCTCTGACTGGATGAAATGTCAGGAAGTTTCTTCCTTTGACAATGACAAAGAAGGGACAGTTGTATACAAACTTCATATATTATTCTTCGCACCCATAAATTTCTTGTGATGTTTGTATAGGCATCTAGGTGCAAAAGAACTGACCCCCAAACTGCCTCCAGAACTGGACAGTCTGGCAGCACTTCAGGAGAGCTAATAGGGCCTGTCTGAAAAATAATCTCTAAAGCCCTGGTTTTGCATCCTGTAAAAGGTCCCTTAGATTTATGGAACCACATTTTCTTATGACCTCTCCGATTCCTACAGAAGGTCTGTTGAGGTGTAGGAAACTTGATCCCCACAGCAGACGGGGTCTTTCCTTCTTGTTCAATGTGGGTAACTGCATCTCTTACTGATGACCCAAACAAGAAGTGCCATCAAATGGGGTATTAACAAAGGATGTCTTAAAGGGCTCTGCAAAGTTACATAGCTGCATCTAGGCATGTCTCCTTATGTTGATGCCTAAACTCGCTCCTTATGAGGTCCCTTCAACTGTGTGAGAGATTAACCTCACTGAACCATTTGTAATAGATAAGAGTTGCTAGATGAGAGGAAGTCCTTTTGAAATCCTCCCTAGATATGGACTCCCAGTATCTGATAGTTCTTTACTAGGCTTCAGAAAGATTTGACTAAAGTGAACCAAATAACTAAGTGACCTCATTGCGAAAGTAGCAGAGGCAAACACTCACTTTCCAAATCAGTGCAATGCTTTGGACTCCCTGTTAGGCAGATGGACAGAACAGCTCTGTTTTGCTAGCTCTTTCTTAGTGGCTGCCACCACCACCATAACATCAAACGTGACTCCTTTGCTCCAATGGGGTCTGTTTGCAGGTGGGGCCAAAAACTTGTCAGGGTGCTTGGGGATGGGCTAACAGTATTCATCTCACTAGATCAAAAAGTTCATCCAACAAGGGGGTTACCAAAGATGTACATGGGCCAAAACCAAAAGCCTCCCAGAACACAGATTCTCCATGAGAGGGGTTTTGAGATAACCCACTACCCTTCTGCCTCAGGATCTCTAGAATATCTCCAAAGGAGATGACATCAGGTGGTAACCTGGGGGGATCCCTCTCCATCAACATCTGTGTCTTCTGTGAGAAACTCCATGGGGAGTCCGTCTTCTCTTACACGTTCTGTTCTGGGGTACCTCTTCTGTGGAATGTTCTGGAGAGGTGTCTGAAGAGAGGGGAAGTTCCTCTGCTGGAATAGGCTGGAGATTAATTGGAACTGGCTGTCCCTGTGGACTAGGTCTGACTCAGAGCTTGTAGCCGATGAGAGAAAAGGGGTAGGATCAAAAACATAAGACTGTTCTCTCTGGAGAGAAAAGGCTCTACCACCTCAAAGGCTTAGGGACTGGCAGAAACCCCCAACCTGCTCCCTCAAAGCCAAAGCTTCTGAAGGAAGACAAAGGCCAACCCTGGGTCCAAACCTCGAGGGGAGGATCGGATCGAACTGTCTAGGACCAAAGCTCCAAGGAGAATGGATGTATCTGACAAAACTGGAGCTGAGCCCACACCCTCTGATCCAACTCAGACACCTCAGCTCCAAGACCAGTTCTGATCCGAGGGTACTGGAGCAGAACCAGTCAAGCCTGGAAGAGAAAACTTCTCTGATTAGATGCCCAGCCTCTTAGGGATCTCAGATCCTGGGGTTTCAAAACCACTGGACAGATCAGTGAAGGAGAAATGGTCTTAGATGTAACAAGCGTACTCATGGATCCAGAGGATGGAGCTTGTAAGATCGCCCATCTGAATCTCAGCAACTTCTGCATCACCCTACCCATATCAGCTTCTGACAAGCTTCTGGAGGACCTAGAGGAAGTTGTGGAGGGTGGCCTGGAATGCTTCTTAGGAGTTTGAAGAAACTGAGCAGGCAAAGAGAGTGAAATTGATTTTGAAATATATTCAGGTGTAGTACTCCTAAATGAACTATCCGGCTTCAGATGCAATGAATTTGAATCCATGGGAGGAGCTAGTGGACTCACTGTAATTACAGTTGCAGCAGACTCCTTAGGATCTGAAGGCTTCAGATCTAAATGTTGCAACATCTTTGGATCAAAGAAGCCTGATCAGAGTGTCCTCCAGAGCTCTAGGATTACAGGTGCCACAGATCCTACACGCCATGTCAAAGTGCCTGGTCCCCATTTAAACCTCTCTTCCCCATCATACCTCCGCTTGCAGGCAAAAACACATTCCTTGTGGGCAACTGAATTTGGTATCTTATACTCACAAGAAGTGCATTTTTGAACCCTGTAGGTTTGTCTGACATAATGGAAGAAACAAGGGCAAACACAGCAAGGGGAAGAAAAATAACAGTAATTTTATATACATAAATGGGGAAAATACAGGAAAAGACTACCAACTGTGGCAGAAGCAAAAAATACGCCAAGGAAAAAGGGTAAGGAAAAAGGGTAAGGAAAAAGGGTAAGGAAAAAGGGTAAGGAAAAAGGGTAAGGAAAAAGGGTAAGGAAAAAGGGTAAGGAAAAAGGGTAAGGAAAAAGGGTAAGGAAAAAGGGTAAGGAAAAAGGGTAAGGAAAAAGGGTAAGGAAAAAGGGTAAGGAAACAGAAAATAATACCAACAAGTCTCTAATGACCAGCAACACCTAGAAGGATAGGAACAAGATTCTTACTCACAGAATCAACCCAGCCGAATTCACAAGAGTGGAACCTATGCCTGTTCACTAAGGCAGCAAACGAGATCTGAAGCCATAGGGATGGAGTAGGGCATTATGGGTAGAGGAAGGAGCTTGAGAGTTGGATCCAAAGTCTGGTAAATGCAGCAGAGTTGATCAGATCCGGGCCAATAATGAGGAAGAATGAAAAGGGCATCAGACAATGGGATTTTAGAAACTGATCCTGAAGGTGAAAAATAATCATGCAGAGCATTATATTCATAAAATAGAAGAAAGCATTCCAACAACTAAGTCAACATGAGAATGGAGAAAGAATTTTAACAGTAGGGATGACTGCCAGTAGGGGGTACAGAAAATAGGCAAGAATGGGCTGGAATTTACTGGGGAAAACGGGCAAAGAATCTAGTTATTTGCTTGCAATACCTTAGTAAGACAAAGGTAAGAGCGAGATGATGCCATGCAGGCTAGAGATTGCCTATACTCCGTCAATCCTTGGTAAGGAAGGCAAAGAAAAAGGGATAGGGGAATCTTAAATGAAAGACCTGCTCTGGTGGGGTTTTTAGCTGAAGGTAGAACAGAAGCTGCTGTTAAAAAAAGGATAACTAGCAGGGCATATAAAATATTGCATGATAACTGTCAATCAGAGGAGGCTAGAAAAGACTGGAAAGAGTGACTGGAAAACCAATTTACAATAGAGCAATGAGAAGACATATATGGCTCTCAAGTATGCAACAAAAATTCAAGAAGGTTTAGGATCTTTGCTGGGAAGTGTTTGCATAGGTACTTTTACATTCCAAGCAGACTTTAAAACCTTTTTTCTCAGGTAGAAGCAAGCGGAGGTATAACGGGGAAGAGAGGTTTAAATGGGAGCACGTGTTTTGGGAGTGTAATGAGTGGTCAGATTTTTAAAATTTTGTACAGAATACTCTGTCAGAAATGTTGGGTAAGTAAATGGCTGTAATAAGGATTTGATTTTTTTTTAGTTGGGATGCAAGATCTGAATTGCCTAGACATAGTAAGGCCTTGAGTATAAACTCTGCTGGCTGCCAAAAAAGCAATTACTATTATTTATTTATTTGCATTTGTTTACTTGGATGGTACACTGGGAAGAAATGAGCTGACTTCAGTAGAGACTCAGGAAGAAAAGCTCCATATGAGCATAGATTACTAGGCTATCAACTCTGACATAATTTTAAACCTACACGTTTCAACCCAATGTAACACCATAAAATTGCTAGTCAATACCCAAGATTGCATTTAATGATGACTGCCCATGTCCAGGAGGATTGTGGGCACTATCTCCATTAAGAATTTATGGTGCCCCATCCACTCTTCCAGGTTCCTCTTGAACAGGACCATAGAGGTTCTCTGTTTCACATGAATTGGTAGCCTGTTCCAAAGACGTGGCAGCCATTGGGAGATAAATAGGACATGCTGGAGGGACAAATTTAAGTCGCAGGCCATATTTAAGTTCCTGGAACAGGAACTTAGACCCATTTGATTTACAGATGTGCAGCAAGTTTATTAGGTTTGGGTCTTGGATTGCTCTGTAGACCAGGCATACGTCTCCCCTACGAAGTCTTTAAGATATGGAGTATAGTGACGGGGACCTTAGCCAGTATGTGTAATGAACATGCTGGAGCCCCTAGATCTTTTTGTTAGAAACCTCTGAGCTCTCTCTCTAATTGATGCAGGTGCTTAGCACAGTACATGCCAAATGGGGTATTATACTCAATTATGGGCAGGATAAGTGCAGAGTACAGGGGCGTTAAAACTTTGTTTGTTCTCGAGGTGATGCATTTACTAAAAGTGTGCTACATGGAAAGCTTTCCTCACTATAGTACACAAGTACGTTAAGGTCGCAGTAAACCTGTGATCCCAAGTCCCTTACCACTTCATGGGTACTTAGGGTATTGTTGTTATGATAGTGTGAAGGGACATTGTTTGTGCCAAAGGGAATGATGATGCATTTCTCTGGATACAGTTTTACACCGTGACTAATACACCAGTCACTGGTCTGCATGCGACCCTCCTGAAGTATGACATTTGGGATTCAATTATTGCATTCATGTTTGGAGTTGTCTGCAACATTTGCCAGCCACAACCCTTTTGAACTTCTTAAGAAGTATATACCAAACAGTTGGGGCCCAGCACTGACCCCTGTGGCACCAGGCTGGTAACAGGTCTGCTGGTTGATGTTGAGTCACCCACTTTGATGGTGTCTGTTTTGTGAGGTAGTTGTTAACCCATCTTACAACAAAGGGGTTACATTCAGTTTGCTAAGTTTATCAGTAATGCCTGAATGGGGGATTGTGTCGAAAAGCCTTTGCCAAGTTGAGGTATGTTGTGTGCACAGATCTGCCCTCATCAATGGCCTTGGTCACACTTTCAAAAGAAATCCACCAGATATAACGAGCAGGATCTCCCCTGCACAAAGCTGAATTGGGTAAATTCCAGGGTTTGGAGGTCACTTGTCTTTATGAGGTTCATAATGACACATTCCATGGGATCTGCAATTCCTCTGGTCTGCTGCTAGGCCACCTTTGTGGGGGTGGGGGTGGGGTATAACTGTAGCGGTCCTCCATTCCACAGGAACAAAGCCTGTGGTTAGGCTAGGATTGAAAAGGGTACTTTGTGGTGATGCTAGTTCATGTTTAGGCTGTTTAGAATACAGCCTGGGATGTCGTCTGGTCCCATAGAGACTTTTTTGCCTTGGACAGGGGTTTGAGGACCTGCTCTTCAGATATGTAGGGTGGGGGGTTGTTGCAAGTAAGAGGGGATAAGGGAATGAAATTTTTGCCAAGCCTATCTACTAGCAGGTTTGCTATCTCTTTGGGGTCAGTGTGTGTGATACCACTGGTCATTAGTTATACACAAGCTTGGGACTTACCCTTTGGGTTACATACATACCTGTAAAAGGCCTTATGGTTATCCTTGGCAGTACTTGCTAGGTTTCTCTCAAAGCAGCACTTGGAAGATTTGACAAGTTGTCTTATTTGTCTTTTGAGGCTGAGGAGGGTGCTTTTCCATTGTTTGGGCCTTACCTTCGTTTTCTTGGACAGCAACCTTTTGCTTTTATTGTAGTTTGTTGATGGTAGATGTCCACCATGGCAGCTTGTTCTTACTTGGGGCTCTGCCTTTGACTCTTTCTGGTACAGCTGAGTTTATACACCTATGCAAGTGACTGTACAGAGCTTTAGTGTAGTCACCACTTCCAGCTTAGAGTGGGGCTTGGAATGCATTTATACCTTCACCTAGGTGGATATAGTTTGCATTGGTCAAGTTTTTTAGTCTGATTTCACCCTTTGTGAGTTCTGGTGTTGGTGTCAGTTCAAAGGTGACCGATTTGTGGTCAGTTTCAACTAATAAGGGGTCCAACAGTTGCAGCAGTGCACTTGTTTGACATGCTGGTGAGGACCGGATCCAGAATGTTTACATTTTTTCTACTTTTGTGCTAGCAAGTTTGGGATAGCATAGGTTTCCCAGTTGATGGTGGGATAATTGAAATCCCTCATAACCAGTGTGTTTGGTAAGACTTGGACAGTCTTCCACTTGGTTAAGTAGGATTCATGGATGTCGTGACCCATGGAGGGGGATCTACAACTGACTAGGACATGAATGGGGGGGGGTCTTGCTCACCATAACTCGGAGCAACTTCAGTAACAAGAACATACAATAAAAATTCTCACAGTTGAATACAGCATAGATAAACATGTCAATAACAAACATCTAATTGCAGTGTCAAGTACAGTGACAACTTGCAAATTCACAAGAACATGCAATAAAAATGTCACTGGTAAATACAGCATAGGTACACATGTCAATAACAAAATTTCAATATTAATGTCTAGCAGAGTTATAAGCATAATTGGTATTTCTTTGAATAAGAAGGAGATTCAGATTGACAGAGAACAAACCACTATACATCCATATGTTTCTAGCATTTAGGTAGCTAGGTACTGGCTAATAAGCAATAGAAGTAGTAACTGGGGAATCAGGTTTTGAGAGGTGCAGACTAGGCACAAGTGCAGGACCAAAGAGAGGAGAGGTGTTGCCTTACAGAAGTTTTGACTAAGATACTGACTTTGTGGGAACATGGGCAAAGTTCTTGGCTAGTCTTATAAGGGCCTCCAGGCCAATAGCCTAGTATTATCCTATGAACCTATGAAACAGGAGAGACTCAGAGTGGTCCTTATCGGTAATGGCAAGGTGTTCCACTGTTTGGCAACTGAGAAACAGACTAGCAGCTGGCATGTTTGTTTTTTTCTACTTTCAGGAGAAGTTGGTTCATGATCTGAGAGACCCGCTTGTATGGTAGTGACTACATATTGAAGTAAGGGCTGGGCAGTCCAAGGGTTCAAATATTACTTTACATACTTAAAATTAACTACAGCACACAAAATAATGCGAGTTCAAGCCAGCTCAGTATGTATAAGGAGGTATAGTGATGAGTGGAATATTTGGTATTGGTTGCAAACTTGGCAACTGTATTATAACAAGTCTCAAGCTTGGATTTTGGACAGGATTGACCATATATGAAAAAGGACAGTACGTAGGCCAAGGCAAGGATCTGTTTTGTGGACAGTCTACGGAAGTGTTTATGCCTATAGAGGAAACCTAGTTTTTGAAGAGTTGTTTTGATACTACTGTATACATACAGGTCAAATTTCAGGTTTTTGTCTAACATTACACCTAGTAGTTTTGTATGGGAAACTACATCATCAATAGTTTGAGTATAGTGAACTGTATTTTGTTTAGGGGTGTTGTTTTCTTAGGGGTGAATAATATGAGTTTGGTTTTGTCGGGGTTAAGGGATAGATGGTTATTGTTCATCTGGATTTTAGTAGAGGTAAATGCATTTTGGGCAATTTGTTGCAGGTCAGAGATGGAGTTGGCAGAGCAAATAATGGTCGAGTCATCCACGTATTGGATTATAGAACCTTGAGTTAGTGAGGAGTGAAAGCTGTTGAAAATACTGAATAGAAGAGGACCTAGTATGAAGCCTTGGGAAACCCCTGTAGGTGTGAAGGTATGGAGAATGAATGAGTGTTGCCATGTGGTAGCGTGCTATTTGTTAGGTAATTAGAGAACCAATTGAGTGATGGGGGAGATGTTTAGTCTAGAGAGCTGTGTAAGAATTAGAGGGTGGGAGACTACTGAAGGCCTTTGAAAGGTCAAGAAAAGTACAGTTGTGTACACTTACCATAAATGTAGATGTTAGAGTGTATTCACTGTTGCAGTCATTACATTCGGGGTAATCTGCCGGCAGGTTGCCCTCAGTCGGCCTGAATATCAAAGTCTTGGGTCCTGCATCGGTTGCTGTCTCCTCTTCCATGACGTCAGGTCGTCAGGGGTATAAAAACATGCAGCCGACGCCATTTTCTTCAGTTTTTCTTGTCCCAGATGTCAGGTGCCCACCAAATGGGGACAAAATATATAAATATATCTATATATATATATAAAAGCAATTGTAACAAACTTTACCTTCATCTAAAAGCGAATACACCACAAAGGCTGTAGAATATAGTGAAGGAAAGAGTTCTCAAAACCACATTGCAAAGTATGCTTTCCCACTTGTTAAGCTGCATGCAATAAATCCTGCATTTCCTTGTTCTCAGAACATTCAGAATTTATCATCATTTTCTGTTTTAGCAGAGACATTAAGTATCGCTGATATTTAAGCATATGAAACTGACAATTTAAAGCCCTTACAGCCAAGGTAGCAGAAGTGTAAACTTTTTCCCCCCATCTGTCCAGTGCCCTTGAATCTCTGAGGGGACAGTTTTTTTTTTTGCAGTAGAGGCCTTGACCCCTTTGGTACCCTGAGATGTAGTTTCTGGGTCAGCAGCAGGGTTTTTATATAGAAATTTATGAGAATCTGGAACCCTGTAGTATCTGTCTGGATTAACAGGTGCAGGAGGTAAAGAGTCGTGAGACAGTCTGGACTCTGAAAATACATCTACAATGTCTAGAACAGGTGGAATAGCAAGAAGTTTGTGCTGAGGTAGTAAAAGAAAGTCTTTGAGCCTTTTCTTAGATTCTGAGTAATCTTGGCTCTCCCAGTGGAAATGCTCCCTCATGGTATGCAGGGTTTCCCCAAAGGAATAATCTTCAGGAGGAGAAGCTGAAGGAATAGATTCTTCAGCATCAGAATCCTCATAGGGAGGAATAGAGTGTATCCCTGTTCCGAAGAGGAGTCAGAGGAAATGGAAACCTGATCAGAGGAATCATATTCAGTGTCTTGCCTAGGCCTCTTATCAGGAGGGGGATGGGAATCCCTGATCAAAGTAATTAGGTCTTCAGCCATTTTGAGCATCTGTTTCTTAGGCATGGAAGTTTGTCCTGGAGAATGCTGTACTTTGTTTCCTTGTCTTTAAAGCCGTTTTAGTCTTTGTCTTGGATGCTGAAGTTGGCTTGATATAAAGCTGTGTAGGTCTGAAAACACCCTCAGAAGCAGATGCCTGCGCAGCGGCTCCGGACCCATCTGAGGGATTAGTTTCCGAAGGCCCAATACCTTGAGTATCCAAAGGCCTGAGTATCCAAAGGCCTAGTTGTCTCCACATGGGAGTCTGAGGCGGCCTGTGGCTCTGAGGTAGCACGCATCAGGGGCTGCGAAAGCGCCTCACTGAGAACCGGCGACTGGCCTAGAAGAGGCTTCGTCGTTGGTTGTGGACCTCGGATGCCTGTCCTTTTTCTTTTTCCTTGCACTTTTTATGAACTCCGGTCGTCAGCTGTTCCGACGGCATTATATAGTTAAACCTTCGGCCAAAGTAATGAAAAGCAAAATCGTACAGATGCTTAATAGTGCGTTGGTTAAATCTAGCACAAAACCGACAACTAGTAACGTCGTGGTCAGGGCCTAGGCAAGGAATACAGTAAGAATGAAAATCCTTATGAGGTATTTGCTTCCCACAAGAAATACAATTGTTAACTTTTTCTGACATCGGTCTGGAGCAAGAAAAAAGCTTCCCCAATGGGGTACTTAGCTTTATTGAAGACTTCGGATCTGAAATTCAATTTCAAAAATCTCAGGAGTCTGCACTTGCGAACTGCTTTGGCCACCGTGCGGCAAGAAAGACGGAAGAAAATGGCGTTGGCTGCATCTTGTATACCCCTGGCACACTGACGTCAGGGAAGAGGCGACAGCAACAGACGCCAGACCAGGACTTTGGAATTCAGGCCGACTGCGGGTAGCCTGCCAGCAGGATAACCCAAGTGTAATGACTGCAACAGTGAAACACGATGAACATCAGAGCTCCAAGTAGCAACTTCTGGAATGTCTTTGTTTGGCACCCCACTGAGAAAAGCTGCTGAGATAGATGCAAGCCCTGGTGGAATGTGACCTGATTCCCTTGGGTACCAGTTTGCCATGATGCAAGTAGAAGAAACGAATGCAGTGGCTTATCCACTTTGAGTCTGCTTTGAAATCGCCCTCCCCTTTGATCCTGCAGCAAATGCCACCAGTAGCTGCTCACGACTTTCTTAGAGATATGGTCCTGTTTAAGTAAAATCTTAGTTGTCTGTGTACGTCCAAGCAATGCAGAATCCACTCCCCCTTGTTCTGCGGATTTGGGTAAAAAGTTGGCAGGTGAATAGTTTGGTTAAGAGCCACACTGGATACCACCTTAGGCATAAAAGAAGGATTAGTCCCGAGGGGCACCCTGCCCGGGTAAAATGTAATAAAAGGCTCCACAGCCATGAGGGCCTGTAGTTCTGAAATCCTTCTTGCTGAAGTGATTGCCAGAAGGAAAGTGGTTTTCCCAAGATAAAAACTTTACATCCGCAGTAGCTGCTGGCTCAAATGGAGACAGGGTGAGCTTTTCCAACACAAAATTAAGGTCCCATGCAGGAGTTGGTGATCTTCTGGGGGGTCTTAAATTTTTGGCCTCTCTAAGATACTGTTTTAGCAGAGGATGAGAAAATAGGAGGCTCTGTGTTGTAATGAGCCGAGATGGCAGAGGCATGGATTTTTACTGATAAAAAAGACGGGCCCTTGTCAAGCATCTCAGTCAAGTATTGTAAAATCTGAGGAATATTTGGCTTTGCTGTGTCCGTTCCTTGTGCTTGGTTCCAAGCACAGAATCTCTTCCATTTATCAGCATAAGATGTTCTAGTACTAGGCCTTCTGGCTTCCAAAATGACATCCGTCACAGATTTACTGAGGGGTATTTGAATAATTACATGATCAGCCATGCTGCCAGGTTCAGAGTTTGCAGCTGATTGTGCAGAATATGATTGCTCTGCTGAGGTATTTGAGGCAAGTACCAAGGAGGGAGTTGAGACATATTCCTTAGAACTGGGTACCAGTGCTGGCAAGGCCAGTCCGGGACAATTAGGATCATTGTTGGTTTTTCCTGTCTGACCTTTAGTAAGACCTTGGGAAGAAGAGGCAGAGGAGGAAAGGCGTAGATGAAGGATAGGGCATCCACTTTCCATGCTTGTCTGTGATAAGTCCTTGTGCAGAATTTGTCCAGTTGACAATTTTGGGGAGAGGCAAGTAGATCTATGTCCGGACTCCCCCATTTCTCTGTTATCATGCTGAAGACTTGTGGATCCAGTTTCCACTTATGAGGGTCCATAAGATTTCTGCTTAGGTCGTCTGCCAAAGTATTTTGTTTTCCTGGCAGGAACTGAGCTTGAAGATGTACTTGGTAAGTCAAGGCTGTGTCCCACAATGCCATGGCTAGTCTGCAAAGTGGGTAGGAATGTGTACCCCCCTGCTTGTTTATGTACCACATAACCGTGGTGTTGTCAGTCTTTATCAGTAGTTGTCCTGGATGAAGTAAGTCCTTGAAGGCTGTTGGGGCATTCTGAACAGCTAACATCTCTTTCTGGTTGATATGCAGATGCATTTGTTTGGGGCTCCATATGCCCTGAATGCATCTCCCCACCAGGTGGGCCCCCAAGCATAGTCTGATGCATCTGTAGTTAGGGTTTGGGTGGCAGGGGGTAGAGTGAAAGACCATCCCATGTTCTGGTGACATGTCTCTGCCCACCAAAGAAACTCCTGTTGTAGGCAGGGAATGAGAAAAAAATAAGAAGTTATGTACCTACCATAACGTTCCATGTTAGTTGTCTTCTCTCGCCTTCTTTCTTGCTTGATGGGTTCGGAGCCGATCCTCGGCTCCGACTAAGCACTTGCTTTAGCTCGAGAACTCCTTTTACCAGCTCGAGGCAGCCCCATATCCCATGATGCAAGGCAGTAAGTACCCAGATCTCGTTTGTTGACAAAGGGCAATAACACCAAGCATAAAATACTTCCCAAAGGAAGAAGAAACTTACAGATGGAAAAAGGACCAGGTCTGAATGGTCTTTAGCATAATAGTTTCTTATACAAGGTCTGTCCAGGCCAGGGGGAAGGAGGGAGGGTCGCAAGAAAGAAGGCGAGAAGACAACTAACATGGAACGTTATGGTAGGTACATAACTTCTTAATGTTAAGTTGTCAATCTCGCCTTCATTCTTGCTTGATGGGACCGCGTCCCTAGCACCTCTATCCTGGGTGGCTCAATGGAACAAACTCTTGAGGACTGTAGAGCCAAAACTGGCTCTGTCCCTGGAGGCCAAGTCCAATTTGTAATGGGAAACAAAAGTGTGAGGAGTGGCCCAAGTGCTGCACAAATAGTGTCCAAAGGCAGTCTAGCTTGAAAGGCTGTAGAAGTAGCTAAACTCCTAGTTGAATGTGCTTTAGGTTTTGAGCACAGCTGTTTTCCCCTGATCGTATAAATTTCAGTGATGACCGAAGAAAGCCATCTGGACAAAGTCACTTTAGAAACAGGAAGGCCTTTTTTATTATCTGCATAGGAAACAAAAAGTTGATCAGATTTTCTAAATTTTTTTGTTCTGTCCAAATAATATCTAAGCTGACGGTGGACGTCAAGATAATGTAGCTTTTGTTCAGCTCTATCTGAATAGTTAGGAAAAAATACAGGGAGATCAATGGATTGATTCAGATTGTTTTTGAAGCGACCTTAGGTAAAAAGGATGGATTAGTTCTCAAAGATACTCTGTCTTTGTGAAAAATCAAATAGGGGGGTCAAACCGAAAGAGCATGAAGTTCAGACACCCTCCTAGCAGATGTAATAGCCACTAGGAATAACGTTTTCCAAGAAAGATATTTTAGGGAACAAGAAACAGCTGGCTCGAAGGGGGGAAGAATCAAGGATGTCAGCACTAAATTTAGATCCCACTGAGGAGGGGGATTCCTGATTGGAGGCTTTAGTAGGAAAATTCCTTTCAAGAAGGCCCTGCAGAGCCTATGGGACATAATATTATGATCTGCTATCCCGACATGAAAATTAGAAATAGCAGCCAACTGAACTCTGACTGTGGAAGAAGAGGAGCCTGCATGAAAAATCTCTGCTAAGAAGTCCAGGACTGCCTGAACAGGGGCAGTAAAAGGATCAATATTTTGGGCCTTAGCCCAATAAGAGAAACGTTTCCATTTGCTTGTGTAAATCCTCCTGGTAGAGGATTTTAGTGAAGCTACTATGATGTCTCTAACTGGGTTAGAGATCAAAGGAAGCCTGGCTAAGGAAGGAAGTGGAGCAACCATGCTGTGAGGTTGAGAGAAGGGATTGACCTGTGCAGCTGACCAGATTGGTGAATCAGTAGATCTGGCACTGGGTCCAGATGCCACGGCTGCACCAAAAGGTGATGATGGAGGAACAGGAACCAAACTTGTCGAGGCCAGTAAGGGGCAATGAGAATCAATTTGGCTCTCAAAACGGTAGCTTTCTGGATCACCTGAGGGATCAGAGGAAATGGAGGGAAGGCATAAAGAAGTCCCTGGGGCCAATCCTGGGTCAGAGCGTCTCTGGGGGGATGGCCTGACAGAGGGAAGAGGCTGAAGAAGTCTGGACATTTGCTGTTTTGGGGGGTAGCAAAAAGATCGCAACATGGACGACCCCATTCCAGAAAAATCTCTTCCGCTATGGATTGCTTGAGAGACCACTCGTGAGGCATGAGAATAGCTCTGCTCAATCTGTCCGCTATAATGTTGGTTTTCCCAGGGATATGCGTTGCTACCAGAAACCGATGAGAGGAGATCGCCCATTGCCATAGTCTGAGCGCTTCTCGACACAAGGGGTAGGACTTGGTTCCGCCCTGTTTGTTGATATACCAAACTACAGACATGTTGTCTGTGTGGACTGCAATTGTCCCTACGGGAAGAAAGTCGTTGAGGGCTTGCAAAGTACAGTTTTGTACCTACCATAAATGTAGATGTTCGAGGATCCCCATTGCTGCAGTCCTTACTATTGGGTATAGTCCGCCGTCCAGTCGGCCCGAATACCAGAGTATAAGGCTGACGTCGGTCAGGGCGCATTAGACTGACGTCAGTACGTCAGGGTACTAATGCGCATGACCGACGTCATATCCTCAGTCTTTTCTTGCCCCAGATGTCAGAAGACCCTAAAAAGACAAGGCCCAAAATACCTGCACCAAAATATGTACAATATATACAAGAATATATACAAAAATATAAGCATGTAACCTCACCTACACAACCACCCCTAAACACAGAGGGGAAGGAGGGAGGGTAAATTGGACTGCAGCAATGGGGATCCTCGAACATCTACATTTATGGTAGGTACAAAACTGTACTATGTTCTTCGTTCCCCATTGCTGCAGTCCTTACTATTGGGTAGAATCCCAAAGCAGAGGTAAGGGAGGCTGGCAAATCATAAAGAAGCAGGAGCTGACAACATGCCTTGCAAAACAGCTGTGGCAAAACCAGCCCTAGACTTAGAGTAGATAGGAAGGTGATAATGCTTAGAGAAAGTATGCACTGAACTCCAAGTAGCTGCTTCCAAAATATCCTTAGTTGCCACCCCTTAGAAATGCTGTTGAAGTGGCAGTAGCCCTAGTGGAATGAGGCCTAATCCCAGCTGGAATCTCCTTGCCATGATGGGAATAACAAAATGCAATGCAAAAGCCAATCCACCTAGAAATAGTTTGTTTTGACACAGGCTTGCCCTGTGAACTCAAAGCAAAAGAAACAAACAACTGCTGAGACTGCCTGAAATCCTTAGTCCTGCTTAAATAATAACGCAATTGCCTGTGTACATCTAAAGTGTGCAAAATCTTTTCCCCTTTATTTTGGGGGTCTGCATAAAAAGTAGGCAAATGAATAGTTTGGTTTAAAGCCACACTAGAAACCACCTTAGGCATAAAGGAAGGATTAGTACGTAATGATACCCTATCCTTATGGAAAATCAAAAAGGGCTCTACTGCCATAAGGGCCTGCAACTCAGACACCCTTCTTGCAGAAGTAATAGCCAACAGAAAAGCCGTCTTCCATGACAAGTATTTCAATTCAGCCGTAGCCGCAGGCTCAAAAGGTTGTAGAGTAAGTTTTTCCAACACAAAATTGAGATCCCAAGCAGGAGTAGGAGCTCTACGTGGGGGTCTTATATTCTTTGCCCCTCTAAGAAACTGCTTGAACAAAGGATGCGAAAACAATGGTGGATCACAATCATAGTGAGCTGAAATTGCTGCAGCATGAATCTTAATGGAAGAGAAGGACAAACCTTTGTCCAATAACTCAGTAAGATATTGAAGAGCCACACTCAAATTAGGCTCAGAAATTTCCAAATTCTTTGCTGTACTCCAAAATAAAAATCTCTTCCATTTTTCTGCGTACACTTTCCTTGTACTAGGTCTTCTAGCTTCCATAATCACATTTAAAACTTGTTGAGGAAGTTGAGACCTGCTGTGTCTCAACACAGAATATGCCAGGCTGTTAGATGAAGAGAGTGAAGCTTGACATTGAGCAGATGACCGTCCTTCTGAGATAACAGATGAGGAATCAGAGGTAAAGGCCATGGAGGCTTCTTTACCAGACTCCGTAGTAGTGGGTACCAGTATTGCCGAGGCCAATCTGGAGCTATCAAAATCATCCTTGGCCTGTCTTGTCTGACCTTTAATAGTACCTTTGGAAGAAGAGGCAGAGGTGGAAAGGCATACACATGAAGGTTTTTCCAACTGAAAGACAGAGCATCCACTTTCCAAGCTGTGTGATGAAACCCCTTTGTGCAATACTTTGGCAGCTGGTGGTTTAGTGGAGAAGCGAACAGATCTATGTCTGGAGTTCCCCATGACACTGTCAATTTCTGAAATACATGAAGATTCAGTTTCCACTCGTGGGGATCCATGATTTGTCTGCTTAACACATCTGCTAAGGAGTTCTGTGCTCCTGGCAGAAACCTTGCCTGAAGAGTAAGTTGCAAGCTTAGCGCAGTCTCCCATAAAATCATTGCTTGCCTGCATAGAGGATAAGAATGTGTTCCCCTTGCTTGTTGATGTACCACATGACAGTTGTGTTGTCTGTTAGAATCAACACCTGCCCTGGAAGAAGTAACTCCTTGAAAGCCATTAATGCAAACTGGACTGCTAACATCTCCTTCATGTTGATATGTAGATGCTGTAGTCTGGCAGGCCACTTGTCTTGTATCCACTTTCCATTTAGATGAGCTCCCCAAGCAATGTCCGAGGCATCTGTCGTTAAAATCTGACTCGCCTCTGGCCGGGTCACAGAGAGTCCCTTGTTTAGGTGACATTCCTGAGCCCACCACAAAAATTCTTTTTGAAGGCAAGGTATTATTTGAATGACAGTGTCCAAATCCTGGCAGTGCTGTGTCCATACATTTTGAGATACCATTGTAGCTTCCTCATATGCAGTTTGGCATTGGGAAGCACCAGAATACAAGATGCCATGAACCCTAATGCTTGAAGGACTGTCCTTGCAGTCAGCACGGACTGATGAGATAGTTGATGGAAGTAAAGTGATAGACTCTTTTGTTTGTCCGGGGTTAAAAGGCCATCTGGGCTGCTGTATTCAGTCTCACACCCAGAAAGCACATGTCTTGAGAGGGTACTAGACTGGACTTTATTTCGTTCACAGAATACCCTAGGCATCTTAGCACTGCTATAACATATTCCAGATGCTGTAGAAGGTCTTCCTTTTCTTGAGCCAGAATCAGGCAGTCGTCCAAGTAAGGATAGATTTGAATTCCTTGAAGCCTGAAGTAAGCTATCACTGGAGCCAGAACCTTTGTGAATACTCTGGGCAGTAGATAAGCCAAAGGGCAATGCAGAGAACTGATAATGAGAATTTCCAGCTCGAAACCGCAGATACTTCCTGCAACTTAGCCTTATAGGCACATGAAGGTAAGCTTCCTTGAGATCTAAAGTTACCATCCAGTGATCTTTGCCCAGCAGAGGTAAAAGCTGTTGTAACGTCAACATCTTGAACTTGGGAATGTCCAGAAAAGTGTTGAGGAGAGATAAATCCAAAATTGGTCTCCACGTGTTCCCCTTCTTTGGTACTAGGAACAGGCGAGAATAAAATCCTAGGCCCCTTTCTGATACAGGGACTGGCTGAATGGCCCCATCTGGAGTAACTGAGAAACTTGCTTGTGAGCCTCTTTTCTTTGTGGAGGAGGAACGTCTGGCATGCCTTTGAAAGGGGGCATTGTATGGAAATAAAATCTGTAACCGTGGTGAATGATATCCAACACCCAGTTGTCTTGAGTAATTAAATCCCAATTTTCTTTGAAAAGAGACAGTCTTCCTCCCAAAGGAGCTGCCAGACGAGAATCTACTGGCAGCTGAAAAGGCAGGTCATTGGGTCTGTTTACGAAAGGACTGACCCCTGCCCTCACCAGAAGTTTGAGCAGGTGAACTCCCTGTTCTAGGCCTAAAAGAACCTTGAGCCCTGCCCCTACCACGTCTAGACCTACCCCTAGACTGGGAATCATAAGCAGGATATGTCCACCCCTTAGCAGGCCAATTTCTACTAAACTTGGTGGCTGCACCTGCAAAAAATCTTTAACAGTTTGCATAGACTTAGCTTTGTCCTCCATTTTCTTTAAAACTGCTTCCACAGGCGAACCAAACAACACATCAGACTGTAAAGGAGCATCCAAAATCCTTGTCTTAACATGCTCAGCTAAATTCTGATCCCTCAACCAGGCATGCCTGCGAAGAACAGAACTAGTAGCAGCCACCCTCGAGGAGGCCTGTACAGCATCAAAACCACATTGCAAAGAATGCTTACCCACTTGTTCAGACACATGAACCAAATCCAGCAACTCTTTACACTCAATACCTTCCGCCAAAGCATCCACCTTAGATTTCAATTGTGAAAGGAGATAATTCTGATATTTTAGCATGTGAAACTGACAATTCAACGCTCTCATGGCTAGAGTGGAAGAAGTATACACTTTCTTTCCCCACCTATCCAAAGCCCTTGCCTCTTTATCAGTGGGAACAGGATTTTTAACCACAGAAGCCTTAACACCTTTAGGCCCCTGAGAAACAGTTTCTGGGTCCGCCCTAGGACTCTTAAACAAATACTTATGAGCTTGGGCACCCTATAATACCTATCAGGTTTAACAGGAGCAGGAGGCAAAGAGTCAGGGTTCAGGGAAGCCTCTGCAAAAACATCTTCCACCACATTCAACACAGGAGGAATAGCTAAGGGCCTATGCTGGGGTAAAAACAAGAATTCCCTAAGCCTTTTCCTGGAATCAGAGTAATCCTGGCCTTCCCATTTAAAGTGCTCCCTCATGGAATGCAGAGTCTCTGAAAATGAGAAATCCTCAGGAGGAGAAGCTGTAGGAGTGGAATCATCCACATCAGAATCAGAATAAGTAGGATACTCCTGCAAGTCTTCCGCAGAAGACTCTGAAGCCTCTGAACACTGTTCAAAACTATCAAACTCCGGTTCCACCCTAGGCCTCTTATCAGGAGGGGGCATAGAACCTCTAATCATAGTAATCAAATCTTCTGCCATTTTAAGCATATGTTTCTTAGGTACAGAACCCGAAATGCTAGGAGAAGCCCCACTGAAGCTGAACTTGGCCTACCTCTTAAAGAAGTTTTGGCAACAGAAGGAGGCTCTAACTACCTTGGGAAGAGAGGGAAGAACAGTTACCTGAGAAGCCCCCTCAGCCTGGCCTACCTCCTGAGAAGGCACATCCTGTAACAGTAAAGTTTCTGCCTGAGACTCCATGGAAACTCCTGGCAAAACCTCTGGCTCCACTGAGCCTTCTAAAGAACCGACGTCCGGGACTGCCGGTTCATCAACCCTAGGCTTCGCTGTTTTGTCCTTGCGCTTCTTGGACGAAGCGGGCGTCGGAGCATCCGACGGCATTTTATAATTACAACGCTTCCCAAACACTAACCTGGCACAGTCTAACCTCCTCTTAATAGTGCGTTTGTTAAACCTAGCACAAGAGCGGCAACCAACAACGTCGTGCTCAGGCCCTAAACAAGGTATACACAAGGTATGGTAATCCCTATGAGGTATCTGTTTCCCACAAGAAATACAGTTATTCACTTTTTCTGACATCCGGTTAAATACTGAGGCAAGAAAAAACCAAAATGTTCCCCAACGGGGTACTTAGCCAACTCTGTTTCGGTCTGAAACTCCGGTTTCGGAAATATTTCAGAACGCCAACCTGCACTCGCAAAACTGCTTCTGCATCGGACCATGCGGCAAAAAAGACTGAGGATATGACGTCGGTCATGCGCATTAGTACCCTGACGTACTGACGTCAGTCTAATGCGCCCTGACCGACGTCAGCCTTATACTCTGGTATTCGGGCCGACTGGACGGCGGACTATACCCAATAGTAAGGACTGCAGCAATGGGGAACGAAGAACATCGTTAAAAGCACTGCTCTCATCTCCAGGACATTTATGTGCAGATGGTACTCGAACGGTTGCCACGTCCCATGAACCATCCTGCCCTGATAATGACCCCCCCACCCGATCAGGGAGGCATCCGTGGTGACAGTGGCTATCGGGGACGGAGGTACAAAGCACCTGCCTTGGTGAACCTGAGACGATGTGATCCACCAAGCAAGATGTCCTTTGCATGTTTGTGTCACCAGAATCTGGTGACGCATTGGGAGTTGCTGGTATGACCACTGTGTGAACAGCATCCACTGAAGGAGGCGCATGTAGAATCGAGCCAGGGGGAGAAGAGTAATGGCCGCAGCCATGAGACCTAATACCTTTAGAACCATTCTGGCCTGTACTTTCTTGCTGGCCAGAATGATCCTGACATGAGTCTGAATGTCTGAAACTCTTTGTTCTGTAAGGGTAGCTGACATCCGAACAGTGTTTAAGTTTGCGCCTATGAAGGTAATAGACTGGCAGGGCGATAAGGATGACTTTTGAAGTTGACTGAGATGCCCAAATGAGAACAAAGGTCTATTGTGTAATCCCTGGCTTGTATAAGCTGATGCCTGGTGGTGGCTGACAGGAGCCAGTCGTCGAGATACGGAAACACCTGGAATCCTTGGCGTCTCAGGTGAGCCGTGACCACTGCCATGCATTTGGTGAACACTCTGGGGCTGTAGTGAGACCAAAGGGCAGGGCTCTGAACTGGAAATGACTGGACCCCAGCCGAGCGGAGAAATCTCCTGGAGCGTCTGTGAATTTTGATGTGATAGTACGCATCCTGAAGATCTATTGAGCACATCCAGTTGTCCTTCTGTAAGAAGGGCAGAATTGACTGAAGAGTGACCATTCGAATCTTGTCTTCCTGACAGACTTGTTGAGTCTGCTGAGATCCAATATTGGTCTCCAGTCTCCCGTCTTTTGGGGACCAAAAGAACCTTGAGTAGATTCCGGCTCTGAATGGTCTATTGTAACTGGCTGAATGGCTCTTTTTGCAGTAGTTTTGCGATTTCTAACTCTGCAATGTCCCTTAGACCGGGTGGTACATCTGGAAGGGAACTTGAGGGAAGGGACTTTCCTCGAAAGGAATTATGTAACCCTTGGATATGATCGACTGTACCCATCTGTCTTGAGTGAGGGAATGCCAGGCTTCTGGGTACAGTGATAATCTTCCCGACTGCCTCCAAGGAGGGACAGCCGGGCAACACCTCAGGGATGCTGAAAGGGCTTATCAGAGAGAGGCTCCCTGTTTCCCTGGTTCTTCGGACCCCTCTGCCTCTAGCGGGCGTCTGTTGTTGTTACCCCTCTGCCTCTAGGGGTAAACTGACCACGTGAATCGGCGTGACTCCTTGGGATTTACGGAACCACATCTTCCCACCCTTCTGTCCTTTGGGATAAGGCCTAGAAGGGGTGGAAAAACAACAGCAGAAAGAGTCTTGCCGTCCTGCTCACACCTGGTCAAGGTCTCCTTCACCTGAGGGCCAAACAAAGCTGACCCATCAAAGGGAGAATTTGTGAAGGGCGCCTTAAAGGATCCGCAAAATCACATAGCCGCATCCAGGCTTGGCGTCTAAGAGCCACACCTGTGCCTGCGGCTCTACGCTCCATCCGCAGCATAAGATATTAGCCGCATGGAGGAGTTAGCAATGGAATTGAGGGTTCCTAGCTGCGAAGCAATCTTTTCTTGAGCCCCTGCAGCTGTAGGATCCTGAACTACTTCTCCCAGCTCCTTCAGGATATCTCTCTGGAGTCTGGTGAAGTGACAAAGATAATTCAGCGAACGCATAGCAAAGGTCGCTGAGGAAAACATCCGCTTGCCGTACCTATCCATGGTCCTAGAGTCCTTATTAGGAGGATGGACGGGCACGGAAGGATCTGCAAGTTCCTTCTTGGTGGCCGCAGCCACCACCATGGCACCAGCGGGGACACCCTTGGTAAGGAATTGTTTGTCACTAGGGGCAGTGATAAATTTAAAAGGCCTCCTAGGGACTGGCTCTACAGAGTCAGGAGCTGTCCACGCCTTTCGTGCAATAACCTGCATAAGGGGGTCGAAAGGCGGAGACACCCAGGAGGTGGAGGGCCGAGATCCAAACGCCTCTAGGTATACTGACTCATCCTCAGAGGGATTGTTGGTGGGCCAGTTTCCCCTCTGTTTTAGAAGTTCTAGGATGTCTGAAAAGGAGACATCCTCAGAGGGGATCTAGGGATCCCTCTGACTCATCAAAGTCAGTATCCGACGTGACAGACTCGGGGGGAGTCTACATGCTTCCTCTTACAAGTCCTCTTCCTAGGAGGATCTCCCGAAACATCAGGAGAATCCTCGGAAGAGGGGGAAATTCCCAATGGGGAAACCTGAGGCGGAGGATCTCTGGGTCCTGTAGCAAGAGAAGTGGCAGAGATGTCAGCAGGTACAATAGAGGGAGGAGCTACGGGAAGAGACTGCTGACTGATACCAGTGGCCAGTACACTCTTCATCACCTCGAATGCTCCCCTCCCAGGCAGGTCCGAGAGAACCCGCTCCGAAGAGCTAGGAACTCCAGGGGCCACCGAAAGGGAAGTCTCCGAGGCAGATGTCGGAGCTGAGCTCACCAAGGCCGAGGCTCCAAGGGGAAGAGCGGGCTCGGACAAGGGTCCGATGCCACTCACCCCCTCGGAGGAGACCATGGAAGCCCGACCACCGAATCCCTCTAAGGAAGAGGAGATAAGAGTAGGGGCTGAAGGAACAGAAGGGGGTATCCGTCCTCCAGCTGTAGCAGTAACCATGCCCGAAGACTCCAACTCCAAACTCTGGGGTAGAGTTGAAGGAGGAACTGTAACGGGGTGTGGACCAACAGTCGTCTGCTGAGACGGACTGTGTAGCATTTGGGCCAGTACCTGTGACTTGAGTAATCTACTGACCACTCTCTAGGTCATGATCGGACAACCTGGATGACCTTGAAGATCGGCTCCGATGGCTCCGTTCCGATAGAAGAGGCGAAGCCGGAGCCGAAAGTATCGGCTCCAAGGAAGGAGACCTCGACCTCTTCCTGGAATGGGCCATCGGAGCAGATACTACAGATCCTGTCGGCACCGACTTCTCGGAGCCGACAGAACGTCTCGATGTATCGGCTCCAGCCGGAGCCGATACAGCCACCAAAGTAACGGTGTCTGAGCCGATCGGAGCCGACACCGATGCCTGTGCCACATGGGTGTCGGAGCCGATCGGAGCCGACATCGAAGTGGTCAAAACAGATTCGGCACCGATAGCCATCGGCGCCGAAAGCTTTGTGGATCCAGAATCTGCTCCAGCCGGAGCCGATCTCGACTCAATATGAGTCGGAGCTGAGGCCGCAGGCTTAGAAACAGAAGCCTGGGCCTTGGCAGTTTTAGTTGATTTTTGTGGAGCCGACTTAGCCGGAGAGCCCTCCGGCTTAAGAAGACCCCTGAGAATCAACTTGTTACGTCTCTCCTGCAGGACTCTCTGGCTGAAGGAGTGACAAATAGCACAGGAGTCCTGCAGGTGAAGAGGGCCCAAACAATACAGGCAAGTAGTGTGACCGTCTGTCAGAGACATCTTCTGACAGCACGAGTCACACTTCTTAAAACCTGAAACCCTCTCCTTTGACATGGTGCCGAAACACACACACACACAGACACACCAGTCAAAATTAAATTAAACAAAATACCAAGAGGTATTTTATAAAAACACCAACACACACACCCTAACAGGGGGGGGGATGGGATAGGGAAAATTGACTAACAAAAAATTAAAAGAGACAGGGATTTCTGTCAGAAAAAGGGTAGAAATAGATTTAAACTATCAAAAAATTAGTTTTAAACTAAAAGGGGCTTGAAAAATCACAAATGTGAACTACTTACCAGGAGCTGGTAAAGAGAAGACCTCCCAAGCGAAGCGGCAAACGAGATCTGGGTACTTACTGCCTTGCATCATGGGATATGGGGCTGCCTCGAGCTGGTAAAAGGAGTTCTCGAGCTAAAGCAAGTGCCGAGTCGGAGCCGAGGATCGGCTCCGAACCCATCAAGCAAGAATGAAGGCGAGATTGACAACTTAACATTCATTGTTTCCAGACTGTGACAATGCTGACTCCATAAACGTTTTAGATACCACTGTAGTTTCCTCATATGCAGTCTTGCATATGGAATTAGTAAAATGCAGGATGCCATGAACCCCAAAGCCTGCAGAATTTGTCTTGCAGATAACTGGGTTTTTGTTGCCACCTGTTTGAAGTAAATACTAAGTTGCCTTTGCTTGTCTAGCATAAGGTAAGCCATCTGGGCAGTTGTATTCAAGCTTGCACCCAGGAATGTAATCTTTTGAGAGGGTACCAGTTGTGATTTCTTCTCGTTTACTGTGTACCCTAGGCATGCTAGAAGCCTTTTTACAAACACCAGATGTTGAAGAAGAATGTCCTTGTTTTCTGCTTGAATGAGACAGTCGTCCAAGTAAGGATAAATTTGTATGCTTCTTTGTCTGCAAAATGCAATTACTGGTGCCAGGCACTTTGTAAAGACCCTGAGCGCAGTAGATAAGCCAAAGGGCAGTGCAGAGAATTGGTAGTGCATAAAACCAGCCTTGAAACGGAAGTATCTTTTGCACGATTCCCTTATTGGGATATACAGGTATGCCTCAAGTCTAGAGTCACTAACCAAGTGTTCTTGCCCAGCATGGGCAGAAGCTGTTGCAAAGTCAGCATTTTGAATTTTGGTATGTCCAAGAATGTGTTCATAAATTGATAAATCCAGTATTGGGGGCCAGGCATGGTCTTTTCTGGGTACCAGGAACAGTCTTGAATAAAACCCTTGTCCTTTTTCCTGTTCTGGTACAGGTTGAATAGCCCCCGTATCCATGAGGGATGTAACTTGCTTCTGTGCCTCTACCCACTGACTTTGTGGCAGATCTGGCCAACCATTTGGAAATGGCAAGGTATGGAAATGAAATCTGTATCCCTGGGATACTATGTTTAATACCCACTTGTCCTGGGTTATTAACTGCCAATTTTGAGCATGAAGTGCTAATTTCCCCCCCTAAGGGGGCTGCCAAAAGATAAGTGCTCGGTGATGGCAGAGAGAAGTCATTGAGACTGTTTACTGTAGGATTGTGCTTTGTTTCCTCCAGATTTGGAGGTAAAGGCACCCCATTGCTTTGACCTGTAAGAACCCTGTGATTGGTATCTAGAGCCTTTTGAGCACCTGGACTTGCCCCATGAGGCTCTGTCGGACACAGGAAAGGACCAATTTTTTGTAGGCCAGTGTCTACTTAATCTGGGTGGCTGCACTTGTAAAATCTTTTACAGTTTGCATAGATTTAGCTTGGTCTTCCATTTTCTTTAAAACCTCTTCTGCCTTATTACCAAACAGGGCATCATGCTGTAAAGGTGCATCCAACAATTTAGCTTTAACATGATCAGGCAGATTTTGCTCCTTGAGCCAGGCATGCCTTCTCATCACAGATCCTGTAACTTCCAGTAACTGTAGCCCTGCAAGAGGCCTCCAAGGAATCAAAACCACATTGCAAAGTATGCTTTCCAACCTGTTCTGCTGCATGCAATAATTCCAGTAATTATTTTCCACACATTCAGAAATCAACATCATTTTCTGTTTCAATAATTCCATAACATGCTGTTGATATTTAAGCATATGAAACTGGCAGTTTAAGGCCTTAATTGCCAAGGTTGCAGACGTATAAACCTTCTTTCCCCATCTATCCAGCGCCCTGTAGTCTCTATCAGAGGGGGTAGGATTCTTAGCTGTTGAGGCCTTTACACCTTTGGGACCCTGTGAGATAGTTTCAGGGTCAGCAGCAGGATTTTTGAATAAAAATTTGTGGGAGTCAGGAACCCTGTAATATCTGTCTGGCTTGCTAGGAGCCGGAGGTAGGGAATCAGGAGCCATGCTCGATTCCAAAAACACATCAACAATGTCTAATATAAGAGGTTTAGACAAAGGCCTATGCTGAGGAAGAAGGAAATCCCTAAGCCTCTTTTTTTATTCTGAGAAATCCTGACTCTCCCAATGAAAATGTTCCCTTAAAGTATGCAAGGTTTCTCCAAAAGAATAATCTTCAGGAGGAGATGCAGATGGGATGGATTCCTCTGCATCTGAATCCTCATAGGGTGGTATAGAAAAATTCCAGATCAGGAGAGAAATCAGAAGAAATAGAAACCTGATCTGAAGATTCATAATCAGTGTCTTGCCCAAGCCTCTTATCGGGGGGTGGGGGGGGGGGTTGGGAACCCTGATCAAGGTAATCAAGTCTTCAGCCATTTTAATCATCTGTTTTTTAGGCATAGAGGCCTGAGCACGTGGCTCATGCATCTTTTTTTAGCCTTAGAAGTTGCGTTTGTATTTATTTTTGAAGATGGCGTCGGTTTTATATAGAAATGTTGAGGCCTGAAAACACCCTCAGAAGCCGGTGCCTGCTCAGCGGCTCCGGACCCAACCGAGGGAGAGACATCTGCGGGTACAGCACCTTGAGAATCTTGCGGCATGCCGGACTCGACATGGGTCTCGGTAGAGGCCTGCAACTCGAAAGTAGTGGGTATCAGGGGCTGCGAAAGCACCTGAGTACCGGCAAACCAGCGACTGGCTTAGAAGCTTCGCCGTCGGTTTTGGACCTCGACAGTCTGTCTCTGTCCTTTTCTTTGCGTTTTTGTGAACTCTGGTAGTCGGATTGCTATCCGACGACATTTCAGGGTAATTAAATCTGTTTCCAAAATATTTTGAAGCAAAGACATACAGACGCTTAATAGTGCATTGGTTAAATCTAGCACAAAACCGACAGCAAGGCATGTTATGATCTGGGCCTAGGCAAGGAATACAGTACAAATGAAAATCCTTATGAGGTATTTGAGTCCCACAAGTAATGCAATTATTAACTTTTACTGACATCGGTAAGGAGCAAGAAAAAGTTTCCCCAACAGGGTACTTCGCTTTAATTGAAGACTTCGGTTCTGAAACTCGAATGTGAAAATTTCAAGAGTCGGCCGACCAGCACTTGCGAACTGCTTCTGCTTCGGGCACCGCGCGGCAAGAAAGACTGAAGAAAATGGCATCGGCTGCATGTTTTATACCCCTGACGACCTGACGTCATGGAAGAGGAGACCGCAACCGACGCAGGATCCAAGACTGATATTCAGGCCGACTGAGGGCAACCTGCCAGCAGATTACCCCAAATGTAATGACTGCAACAGTGAAGCACGAAGATCAGCAGCAAAGATACAATTTTACTGGCATCTTGAGCTTGGTTAACGGTGTACATGAAGGATATAAGAGCGGTTGTAATACTATGGCCTGGCCTAAACCGATGCTGGGAGGGAGAAAGGATATGGTTATGAAGTACAAAGTTTAGAAGTTGAATGTGAATACATTTTTCGAAGATCTTAGAGATAAAAAAAAAAAACACAAAGAAAAATCTAGCAAAGCTAGAATTTCACTATGTGATACTTTAAACCTCTTGTATTAGAGGCACATGGGGCATATGCAAATTAACCTTTAAGGATATCAGGTGTTTCAGCTAAATCGCAATTCTGAATGTCAATGACTTTTCCTTTTAAGTCTATTTATGGACAATTTCAGGCCAATAAAGCCAAACCCCACTAGCTGTGGACATGCATGTTTCTGCCTTCTTATGACATCATCAGCACAGCGGAAGTGGAATGTTTGGCTAACATTTGGAAACACAGGGTTGTCGTAACCTACTGATATCTATAAACATTAGGGTGACTGCAAGATATCCCAACAAACTAAAACAATGAGTAAAAAGGTCACACAGAAAAACCAATCTGTTAACACAAAGAAAAATCTAGCGAAGCTAGACTTTCCACTATGTGGTACCTTAAACCTCTTGTATTAGAGGTGACATGGCACATAAGCAAATTACCCTGTAAGGATATCAGGCGTTTCAGCTAAATGGCAATTCTGAATGTCCATGACTTTCTTTTAAGTCTATTAATGGACAATTTCAGGCCAATAAAGCCAACCACCACTAGCTGTGGACATGCAGGTTTCTGCCTTCTTATGGCATCACCAGCACAGCATTTGGCTAACATCTGGAAAATCAGGGTTGTCGTACCAAACTGATATCCCACAAATATAAAAGAAAAAGTCATGGACATTCAGAACTGCCATTTAGCTGAAACACCCAATTATCCTTTAAAGGGTAATTTGCATATATCCCATGTCACCTCTAATACAAGAGGTTTAAGGTATCACATAGTAGAAAGTCTAGCTTTGCTACATTTTTCTTTTTGTGTTTTTTTTAACCAATTGGCTTTTCTGTGTGACCTTTTTACTCATTGTTTAAGATCTTGGAGGAGAAAGAATAGCAATAGGTCTGAAATTTGAAATGTCAGTGCTGTTGCCACCTTTACGAATAGGAATAATATGAGCTTTTTTCCAGATGTTAGGAACACAAGACTCTTGGATAGATCTGCTACGTATACAAATAGGGTAGGGCAATAGCATTGGCTGACATTTGTAGGTATTCAGAGGATATGTTGTCAGAAGTATTACGGCCAGGTTTAAGCTTGACAAGTTCTCATTTTATTGGGTATCTATTACTTATTCGAACTTTTCAAAGTTTGAATGTCATATGGTCGACACCATATGATCGAACTTTGAAAAGATCAAAGTTTAAAAGCAGCAGCGCCATACACTGTAGAATGGGAACATTTCCCTTTTCTGCACTGAAGTGCGATCTCGGAATTTGTATATTTAAGTACGGTGGTGTGGGGGGTGCAGGGGGGGGGTTGCCCCCTGCTCAGAGCGTTTTTTTTTTTATTTTTTATTATATTTTCAAAGTTTCAAACTTCGCTCGTATGTTGTTGAACATATGCGGCTCAAAGTTTTGAAACTTCGAATATATAATATAGACCCCATTTTACTGTAGCAGTGGGTATAGGAGTGAAAGAAAAACTGGTTGGAGAGGGGCAGGGGCTTGTGGTGTTATGTGAAGACTGGGTTGGTGCTGTAGAGTTAGAACTGTTCATTAGTTTGGGGTAAGGTGCTGTAAGATTAGATATGGTGTTGATAAAATGTGTTGAAAAAGAGAGGTTACTTCAGAGGATGTTTGCTGGTATATGGACAGTTGTTCTTTGAGCCAGGGTTTAGCAGTGATGTAATGGAATTCCACAATTTATTTGGGTTTTGATTAGGATTACTTTGAAAATTTAGGTAGTTTTCTTTTTTTGTCTTTATTGACTAGATGTACTAGAAAATGGAAATTAAAGTCTAAACCTACTGTACTTGTGGTATGGAATATTATAAGAGATCTAAAATAAATAAAAGGGGGATCTTTATAAAGAGAAGGAACAAATTACATATAAATAGAAATTGTAGGAACAATGTATGTAGAATAATATAGAGATAATAATATATGTATAATAATACATGGATTAATAAAAAGGAGAGAAGGAAGGTTGATATATTGTTTGTGCAAGAGACTAGATGGAAGGGGAGTAAGGCCAGGTGTATAGGAGGTGGGTTCAAATTGTTCGATCATGGTGTGAATGGGAGGAGAAATGGGGTAGGGGTTATCCTGAAGGAACAGTATGCCAAGAGAGTGTTTTGGATGTGAAGAGAGTGTCAGACAGAGTAATGTTTATGAAGCTGAAAATTGATGGATTTTGTTAGTGCAAGTAGGGTGCGTGATGGATGAGAAAGAAAACGTCTGGAGCGAGTTGGATGAAGTGGTGGTGAGTGTACCCAAGGGTGAGAGACTGGTGATTGGAGCGGATTTCAATGGGCATGCTGCTGAAGGGAACAGAGGGGATGAGGAAGTGATGGGCAGGTATGGTGTTAAGGAGAGGAATGCAGATGGTAGTGGATTTTGTGAAAAGACTGGACATGGCTGTGGTGAATATGTATTTTAAGAGGGAAGAGCACAGTGTGATGTACAAGAGTGGAGGAAGATGCACACAGGTGGATTATATCCTATGCAGGAGGGCCAGTCTGAAGGAGATTGTTGACTGTAAAGTGGAGAGAGGGGAAAGTGTAGTTAGGCAGCATAGAATGGTGGTCTTTAGGATGACGTTGGTGATCAAGAAGAGGACAAGTGTGAGAGCAGTTCCAAGGATCAAATGGTGGAAGTTGAAAAAGGGCGATTGTGAAGGTGAGTTCAGGGAAGAGTTAAAACAGGCACTGGGGGGCAGTGAAGAGTTACCAAACAGCTGGGTAACTACAGCAGAGATGGTAAGGGAGACAGCAAGAAAGGTGCTTGGTTTGACATCTGGACATAGGAAGGAGGACAAGGAGACCTGGTGGTGGAATGAGGAAGTACAGGAGAGTATACAGAGGAAGAGGCTGGCGAAGAAGAAGTGGGATTGTCAAAGAGATGAAGAAAGTAGACAGGAGTATAAGGAGATGAGGAGCATGGCAAAGAGAGAGGTGGCGAGGCTAAGGATAAGGCAATATGGAGAGTTTTATGAAAGGTTGGACACTAAAGTGGGAGAAAAGGACCTGTAACAATTGGCTAGACAGAGGGTCTGAGCTGGGAAAGATGTTTAGCAGGTAAGGGTGATAAAGGATAGTGAGGGAAATGTACTCACAAGCAAGGAGATTGTGTTGAGCAGATGGAAAGAGTACTTTGAGGGGCTGATGAATGAAGAGAATGAGACAGAGAGAAGGTTGGATGATGTGGGGATAGTGAATCAGGAAATGAAACAGATTAGCAAGGAGGAAGTACGGACAGCTATGAAGAGTATGAAGAATGGAAAGGCTGTTGGTCCAGATGACATACCAGTGGAAGCATGGAGGTGCTTAGGAGAAATGGCAGTGGAGTTTTTAACCAGATTGTTTAATGAAATCTTGGAAAGTCAGAAGATGCCTGAGGAGTGGAGAAAAAGTGCTTTGGTACCTATTTTTAAAAATAAGGGCGGTTTGCACAGCTGTAGTAACTACAGAGGGGTAAAACTGATCAGTCACAGCTTGAAGTTATGGGAAAGAGTGGTAGAAGCTAGGTTAAGAAGGGAGGTGATGATTAGTGATCAGCAGTATGGTTTCATGCCGGGAAGGAGCACTACAGATGCGATGTTGAGTGTTGATGGAGAAATATAGAGAAGGTCAGAAGGAGTTGCATTGTGTCTTTGTGGACTTGGAGAAAGCATATGATAGGGTGCCTAGACATGAGTTGTGGTATTGTATGAGGAAGTAAGGAGTGGCAGAGAAGTATGTAAGAGTGGTAACATATGTACGAGGGTAGTGTGACAGTGGTGAAGTCTGCAGTGGGAGTGACAGATGCGTTTAAGGTGGAGGTGGGATTACATCAAGGATTAGCTCTGAGCCCTTTCTTATTAGCAATGGTGATGGACAGGTTGACAGACAAGATCAGACAGGAGGCCCCATGGACTATGATGTTTGCAGATGACACTGATCTGTAGTGAGAGTAGGGACCAGGTTGAGAAGACCCTGGAGAGGTGGAGATATGCTCTAGAGAGAAGAGGAATGAAGGTCAGCAGGACTAAGAATGTGTGTGAATGAGAGGGAGGACAGAGGAATTAGGGTTGGGAGGGTGGCCTAATGGTTAAGGTGTTTGCCTTACAAACACAAGGTGCAGGGTTTGAGTCTCACAAGGGATAATTGGCTAGGCTTAAAATGGCTCGCAAGGGCAGTTAGCTTAGTACTAATCTATGAACCTATGAACCTATGAATGGTGAGGATGCAGGGAGTAGAGTTGGCAAAGGTGGATGAGTTGAAGTACTTGGGATCAACAGTTCAGAGTAATGGTTAGTGTGGAAGAGAGGTGAAGAAGAGAGTACAGGCAGGATGGAATGGGTGGAGAAGAGTGTCAAGAGTGATTTGTGACAGACGGGTACCAGTAAGAGTGAAAGGGAAGGTCTACTAGAGGGTAATGAGACCAACTATGTTGTATGGGTTGGAGACGGTGGCATTGACAAAAAGGCAGGAGTCAGAGCTAGAAGTGGCAGAGTTAAAGATGTTAATATTTGCACTGGGTTTGACAACGATGGACAGGATTAGGAATCGGTATATTAGAGGGTCAGCTCAGGTTGGATGGTTTGGAGACAAAGTCAGAGGCGCGAGACTGCATTGGTTTGGACATGTGCTGAGGAGGGATGCTAGGTATATTGGGAAAAGGATGCCAAGGATGGAGCTGCCAGGTAAGAGGAAAACAGGAAGGCCTAAGATAAGGTTTATGGATGTGGTGAGAGAGAACATGCAGGTGGCTGGTGTGACAGCGATATGCAGAGGACAGGAAGAAATGGAAACCGATTATCTGCTGTGGCGACCCTAATGGGAACAGCTGAAAGAGAAGAACGTATGTCGAATAATGTTGAGGAGTAGTAAGGTTTAAGGGAAGCCAGAAATTCAGCAATTTGTGCAATGTTGGACTGATAACTACAGAAAAGACATGTTATGTATAATGTATGTAAATGGAAAAAATGTTAAGATGCTTTTTCTTTTGTTAGTTGTACGTTTGTCTATGCTTTAAGTGATAATTTAATAAAGGGGTTTCACAAAACAAATGGAATCATCCAGGGTGTCAGCTGCTACTGCTCTAAGTTGGGTGTACCATTTCCCCTGATGCTGTGTAAGCAGATTTAGCATGTGAGGAAGCTTGTGGTAACTGCCTTTGGCCAATTACATTAAAAGGTAGAAAGTACAGTTTTGTACCTACCATAAATGTAGATGTTAGAGTGCTCATACAGCTGCAGTCATTACAGATGGGTTATCCTGCCGTCAGGCGGGTCCTCGGTCGGCCAAATTCCAAAGTCTAGGTCCAGCGTCGGTTGTCGTCGCTTCCTCCCTGACATCAGTGCGGCAGGGGTATAAAAGAGGCGGCCGACACCATCTTCTTCAGTTTTTCTTGCTCCAGATGTCAGGTGCCCCCAGAAGGAAGGCAAAACATAAATTTATGTAATCATGAAATATAGAATAATCAAAAAACAGTAGTTGCAAGCAAATACACCATAAAAGAATACCCCAAATAGGTTGTATGAGAAGGTGTTTGTCATAAGGCCTGTCCAAAGAGGGGACGGAGGGGGTGTAACCTGGACTGCAGCTGTATGAGCACTCGAACATCTACATTTATGGTAGGAACAAAACTGTACTATGTTCATCGTGCATACAGCTGCAGTCATTACAGATGGGAAGAATCCCAAAGCTAAGTAGGGGTGGCAGGCACTAAGTGGAACTAGGAGGAGCGAGGATGCCCTGCAAGACTGTTGTGGCAAAACCCACTCTAGATTTAGAGTACAGTGGAAGGTGATAGTGCTTGGAGAAAGTGTGCACTGAACTCCAAGTGGCTGCTTCCAAAATGTCCTTGGTAGGGACCCCCCTGAGGAAAGCTGCAGAGGTAGCTGTGGCCCTGGTGGAGTGGGATCTGATGCATGTAGGCACAGTTTTTCCATGAAATGAGTAACAAAAGCGTATGCAGTGGGCTATCCATTTTGAGATTGTCTGTTTGGAAATAGCCTTTCCTTGAGCACCTGTAGCATAGGACACAGAGTTGCTCGGATTTTCTGAATGGCTTTGTCCTGTCCAAATAATAACGAAGTTGTCTGTGAATGTCCAAGGAATGTAGTAGTCTTTCCCCTTTGTTTTGTGGATTAGGATAAAAGGTAGGTAAGTGGATAGTCTGATTCAAAGCTACACTGGATACTACCTTTGGCATAAAGGTAGGGTTGGTTCGTAAGGAAACTCTGTCCTGATGGAAAAAGATGAAAGGTTGCACAGCCATGAGGGCCTGTAGCTCCGAAACCCTGCATGCTGAGGTGATAGCCAGAAGGAAGGCTGTTTTCCATGACAAGTATTGTAGTTCTGTTGAAGAAGCTGGCTCGAAGGGAGGAAGGGTCAGCTTTTCCAATACGAAGTTGAGGTCCCAAGCAGGGACTGGTGGTTTCCTTGGGGGTTTTATATTCTTTGCCCCTCTGAGGAACTGCCTTAAGAGAGGATGAGAGAATAAAGGAGGATCTGTGTTGTATTGTGCAGAAATGGCTGAAGCGTGGATTTTGATGGAGGAGAAGGAAAGTCCACTAACATCTCAGCTAGGTACTGTAAAATTTGAGGTAAATTTATTACCCAAGGATTCTGGCCCTTTTCTTGATTCCAGGCACAAAATCGTTTCCATTTGGCGGAGTAGGCTTTTCTAGTAGAAGGTCTTCTGGCCTCCAAGATGACATCCTGCACCTCCTTGGAGAGGAGAATCTGTTGGGAAATCAAGGCATTCTCCATGCAGCTAGATTTAGGGGTTTGAGATGGCTGTGAAGGGTTTTGTAGTTGTGCTGGGACAACAGAAGAGGGACTAGAGGTAGGATCCATGGTGGGGAATGTGTCAGGCTCTTCAGGAGCGGATACCAGTGTTGTCTTGGCCAGTCTGGAGGAATGAGAATCATTTTCAGCCTCTCTGCTCTGGCTTTTAATAGAACTTTGGGCAGCAGAGGAAGAGGCAGGAAGGCATAGACTGTCAACGTTGTCCAATTGAAAGAAAGTGCGTCCACTTTCCAGGCCTGTGGATGATAGGTCCTTGAACAAAATTTTTTCAACTGGTAATTTCTGTGGGTAGCAAAGAGATCTATGTCTGGCTGTCCCCATGCCTGAGTTATCTTTGTGAAAACTTGAGGATGCAACTTCCATTCGTGTGGATCTGTCATATTTCTGCTTAGGTTGTCTGCCAGTGTGTTTTCCTTCCCTGGCAGGAATTGTGCCTGTAGTTGAATTTGCAATTCCAGTGCTGTGTTCCATAGGGTCATGGCTTGCCTGCACAGGGGGTATGAATGAGTTCCTCCCAGTTTGTTTATGTACCACATCACTGTGGTGTTGTCTGTCCTCATCAATAGCTGGCCTGGATGCAGTAGGTCTTTGAAGGTCATAATAGCATTTTGCACAGCTAGCATTTCCTTTTGGTTGATGTGTAGGTGCTTCTCTTTTTGGGACCATTTTCCCTGAATGCACTGATCTGTCATGTGTGCTCCCCAGGCGTAGTCTGAGGCGTCTGTTGTGATGATTTGAGTTGCTTGAGGTACACAAAGGGAGACCTGTGTTTCTTTGGCATGCTTGAGCCCACCACAGAAATTCCTTTTGAAGGCATGGAATGAGTGGTACAATTGTTTCCAAGCTGTGGCTGTGTTGAGACCATAAGTTTTTTAGGCACCATTGAAGGTTCCTCATATGTAGCTTTGCACATGGGATTAGTAGGATGCAAGATGCCATGAATTCCAGAGCCTGCAGGACTTTCCTTGCAGTCAGCCTGGTGAAAATTGCCATTTTGCTAAGTATTGAGACAGTTGCCCTTGCTTGTCTGGCGTGAGGTAGGCCATCTGGGTGGTTGTATTCAAGCTAGCACCCAGGAAAATTATTCGAGAGGGTATTAGTTTTGATTTCTTTTTGTTGACTGTGTATCCCAGGAAGTTCAACAGTTTTATTACTACTGCAACACCTGGCATTTGTATGTCCTTGCTGTCCGCTTGGATCAGGCAGTCGTCCAGATATGGGTAGATTTGTATTCCTTGTAGTCTGCAGAAGGCGATTACTGATGCCAAGCATTTTGTAAACACTCTGGGTGCAGTAGATAAGCCAAAGGGCAATGCAGAGAATTGGTAATGGGTTGAACCTGCAAGAAATCTGAGGTATCTTCTGCAATCTTGTCTGATAGGGATATGCAGGTATGCCTCCTTGAGGTCCAATGTTACCAGCCAAGACTCCTTGCCCAGCATGGGAAGAAGCTGCTGTAATGTGAGCATCTTGAATTTTGGTACCTGTAGATATGCGTTTAGGATGGATAGGTCTAAGTTAGGTCTCCAATCTTTGTCTTTCCTTGGTACCAGGAATAGTCTGGAATAAAACCCTTGACCTTGTTCTTATGCAGGTACCTCTTGAATCGCTTTCATGTCCATGAGAGCTGAAATTTGTTTTTGTGCCTCTGCCCTTTGATTTTGTGGCAGGTTTGGCATGCCTCTCATTTTTGGAAGGGTGTGAAAGTGGAACCTGTAGCCTCTGTCTATAATGTCCAGAATCCATTTGTCTTTTGTAACAATATGCCAATTTTTTGAGAATAATGCCAGTTTTCCGCCCAAAGGTGCTGCCATTAAAGCTTTGCTTGGCAGGTATAGGGGGAAGTCATTGTGTCTGTTTTCTAAATGACTGTGATCTATCTTCTCCACCTCTGGGGGTTGGTGCTTGCCACTGTCTGGCTCTGAAAGATCCTTGAGGTTGCCCTCTACCCCTTGGGCGTCTGTATCGGCCCCTTTTGACGTCTGTCCATGGCTGGAAAGGAACAATTTTTTGAAGGCCAGTTTCTGCTGAAACGTGGAGGTTGTACCTGCAGGAAATCTTTCACTGTTTGCATTGATTTTGCTTTTTCCTCCATTTTCTTTAGTACCTCCTCAGCTTTAACACCAAACAATACATCTTTTTGAAGAGGTGCATCTAATAATTTAGCTTTGACATGATCTGGTAAGGTTTGCTCTTTGAGCAAAGCATGCCTACGTATAACAGACCCCGTAACAGCAGCTCTACATGAGGCCTCTAAAGCATCAAAACCACACTGCAAGGTATGTTTACCCACTTGCTCTGCACCATGCAACAAATCCTGCAACTCTTTTAAATCTGGTTGTTCTGGTTGTGTCATTTTGCTTTTCAACTGAGATAACAAAAACTGTTGATACTTTAACATATGGAACTGACAGTTTAATGCCCTCATGGTTAAAGTGGCCGAGGTGTACACCTTTTCCCCACCTTTCTAAAGCTCTGGAATCTCTCTCTGAAGGTAATGGGTTTTTAGCAGTAGAGGCCTTAATTCCCTTGGGACCCTGTGAAATAGTTTCTGGGTCAGCAGTACGGCTTTTGTATAGGAACTGGTGAGAATCAGGAACCCGGTAATACCTGTCTGGTTTAACAGGAGCTGGAGGCAAAGAATCTGGATTAAGGCTGGCTTCTGTGTACACATCATCCAATATATCTAAAACAGGAGGGATAGCCAGGGGCCTATGCTGGGGGAGCAAAAGAAATTCCCTGAGCCTTTTCTTGGAATCTGAGTAATCTTGGCCTTCCCAGTGAAAGTGTTCCCTCAATGTATGTAGGGTTTCCCCAAAAGAGTAGTCCTCAGGGGGGGAGACAGAGGGAATAGAGTCTTCGAAAGGGGAATAGGCATAATCCTGGTCCTCAGAATGTTCTGAGGTAATAGAGGCTTGGTCTGAGTAAGGGTAGTCTTCCTCTAATCTGGGCCTTTTGTCAGAGGGGGGTTGAGAACCCCTGATAAGAGTAATCAAATCCTCAGCCATTCTGAGCATCTGTTTTTTAGGCATGGGGCCTTGAGAGGGGGTCTGAGGACCCTGTTTTTTGGTTTTCATGGCTGCTTTAGATTTAGTGAAAGCTTTAATAGAGAAGGAGGAAGGCCTGAAGACACCTTGAGAAATGGCAGGCCTGTCTAAACTCGGAGTTTCCCCAAGAGTGGCGTCGGTATCTGCAGTAGGAATGGGGACAGAGGAGCCTGTGACCTCGGGTACTGAAGACACCGGTAATGTAGTGTCATCGGTACTCAGGGGCTGTGTAGGCACCTCGCTGAGCACCGGAGAACCGGTAGTCGGCCTTAGCATGGTCTCAGTAGTTGGTGCGGACCTCGTATGTCGGTCCTTATCTTTGCGTCTTTTACTCAAAACTGGAGTCGGAGTATCCGACGACATAATATAATTAAATTTTTTGCCAAAATAGTGAAGGGCGAATTCCGCCTGGCGCTTAATAGTGCGCTTGTTGAATCTAGCACAAAAACGGCAGGCCGAGACGTCATGGTCTGGGCCTAAGCAAGGTATACAGAAAGAGTGGGAATCCTTATGCGGTATTTGCTTCCCACATGAAATGCAATTATTAACTATGTCTGACATTGGTCTGAGGCAAGAACAGTTTCCCCAACGGGGTACTTAGCTTTCAAGAAGACTTTAGCTGAAATATTTTTGTAAATCTCAGGAGCTGGCCGACCGGCACTTGCGAACTGCTTCTGCTTCGGGCACCGCACGGCAAGAAAGACTGAAGATGGCGTCGGCTGCCTCTTTTATACCCCTGCCGCACAGACGTCAGGGAGGAAGCGACGACAACCGACGCCGGACCTAGACTTTGGAATTCGGCCGACCGAGGACCCGCCTGACGGCAGGATAACCCATCTGTAATGACTGCAGCTGTATGCACGATGAACATCCAACTTTGCCTGGGCCAAAAGGGGTTACCACAATGATCTTTGGTAATTCTTTCTGAATCCTTAATAGTAACTTGAGAATCATTGGAAAGGGCAGAAATGTATGCAGGAACATTCATAACCATAGGAATAACGGTCTGTCTTCCAAGCATGGCTGCAAGGATGTCTTGAACCAAATTTTTTCAGTTGAAAGAAGACAAACAGATCTACTTGAGGTCTTCCTTGCATCTGGATAAAGCCCTGAAAGACCTCTACATGGAGCTTCCACTTATGAAGGTTTGGCCAGGATCGGCTTAGGCGGTCTTCCACTGTGTTTTGGTCTGACAGAATGCATGTATGCCTGAAGAGTCAGAGAATGCTGTAGAATCCGCTTCCAGGCCATTACTGCCAACCAGTAAAGATAAGACCTTGTAACCCCTCCCCTTGTTCAAGTACCACATCTTGATAGTGTTTTCTGTGACATTTAGAAGACCTGAAGTTCATATTTGAAGAACTTCTTAGGCAAAAAAAGAACTACATTTAATTGCAATTTAAACTAGAATTTCTTTTCAGGGAGCATAAAATTTCCACAGTACATTGAAATAACTTCATCTGCAGCAAAATCAGGATCCAATGTTAAAGTAAGACAAAGCAGAGTCATACATGTAGTAAACAATGTATAAATGCTGAAAAAAGTAAAGCTGTGCAAATTAACTTATAGCAGTAGATGTTTGAATGATCACTGCTGCAGTAGCCTTAGCTATAGGAGTTCCATCCTGCTAGGGATAGAACAGCGAGTATGCTTCCAATGCTTTAGGGTAGCTTCCATAAGTTCAAACCATTGCTCGAGTTGTTGTGTCTTTCGGCTTTTCCCGGTCAGGGGTCACCACAGCAGAACTCTGGTCCGCTAATGATTGGCAGTAGATTTTTACGTGCAGAGTTGCCGGCCCTGATGCACAACCTTCAACAAAGGTACGCCCATTCACGCATGGCTCCACACAGAAGACGCTCTAGCTGAGAATCGAACAGTACAACGTCTTACTGTGAGGCGACAATGCTACCGCAGCACCACCACCCTGTCAAAAAGATTGGTTTAGGCGTCAAGCACATCAGAGCTTTCATGCCAACTGACAGGGAGTCAGAGCCCTAAGAGGACACACACAGGAGTAAAAGGATTTGAATGTCCATATCCTGGTAAAAGAATACATTACAAAAATAAGGGGGATGGAGGGCAGAGACAGCTACTGCAGCAATGATCATTCGAACATCTATTGTTACGGTAAGTTTACTTATACAACTATGCTATGTTCACCATATTGAGAACTGCTGCAATAGCCTTAGCTATGTGGGTAGATTGCTGTAGTTTACTACCATTGGGAGTTGAAAGGAGAGCCTGGTGAATGGTCTTAGCCAAGCCTGATCTAGTCCTATAGAAGAAATATAGCTTGTAAAAGCATGTACAGAAGACCAAGTTGCTGTTTTTACACTACTTGTAGAATTCAACCCTTTCTTAAGAGCCACAGATGAAGTCAAGGCCCTGGCGGAGCAAGCCTCTGCTATGCCTTGAATGGTTTTGTTATGATGGGGGATTACAAAAGGTAATAGTCAGAAACAAACATTTGGAAATAGTCTACATTGACAGTTACTTTCCTCTTACCTTCAAGAGACATGAGCTGATCAAAGATCTAGTTCTGTCAAGATAGTACACAAGCTGTCTGTGGACAAAGTTAAAGAGTATCCTCTCCATCATTTTTGGGCTCTGGAAAAAAAGGGAGATAGGTAGTTTGGCTTAAAGTGAACTCTGACACCACTTCAGGCATAAAGGAAGGATTAGTTCTCAGGAAAACCCTGTCTCTGAAAAATGAGATAGGGCTGCCCCACCACAAGAGATTGCAAGAAGTGTATCCAAGGTACAAAGGTCAGAGCAATCAGAACAGCTTTCCGTGTTAAGAAATTCAAGTCAGCCAGATGAGCTGATTCAAGTAGAGCAAATGTCAGTTTCTCTAAGATAAAATTAAGATCCCACGAAGGAGCCACTGGTTTCACCCCTTTCAAAAACATTCTAACATGAAAATGCATTGAAAGAGGAGGATGCCTAGGCAGAAATGCTGAAATGGCTGAAGAGAGGAGTAAGATAGCAACTCATCCAAATATTGTAAAACCAGACACACTCGTCTTGAATGGGTTCTGGTTATGTTATTGGCACCAGCTAGAAAAACATTGCCATTTGTTTATGTATGATGTCAAGTAGCAGGCTTTCTTGCCTCCATTAGTTTCTACTGCAAGTCCTCAGAAAACGAGTCCCTAAAAGGAATTAATACCCCATCATCCAGGCTGTCAGTTGTTGTTGGGAGTCGGATGTGTCAAACACCCCTGTTCTTGTGTGGTGCAAGTAGAATCATTCTGAGAAAAAGCTTGTGGTAATTGCCCCTGACCAATTTTGAAAGAAGGGAGTCACCACAATGACCGTGAGGGATTTCTCCTGAAGCTTCAGAAGTACCTGGATATCAGTGAAAAGGGTGAAAAGCACATAGGAACATTTCTGTCTAAGTAAAAGAAAAGGCATCTCTCTTCCAGGCTTTCATGCATGGAGTCCTGGAACAGAATGTTGTCAGCTAATTGTTCAGAGGAGGCAAAAATATCTACTTTAGGAACTTCTCATGGATAGATCAAATCCTGGAAGACCTTCTGACTGAATTTCCACTCGTGAGGGTCTGCCTTTACTCTGCTCAGCTTACCTGACACACAACTTTGCTCTGACAGAATGTTAGATGCCTGTGGAGTGAAACTGTGCTGTAAAGCTATATATCAAGCTAACATGGCTAGTCTGTATAGGGGCTAAGACCTGGTCTCCCCTTTGCTTGTTCTAGTATCACATCACCATGGTACTGCCTGTAACCACTTGAAGGGGTCCTAGGGACCAGAGGTAATTCAGTGGCTTGAGAAGAGCAAGCATCTCCTTGATTATGTGCTTGCATATATTGTTGTCATCCCAGTTACCTTGCACTTATTCTTTCTGATACTGCTCCCCAACCAAATTCTCAAGTGTCTGTTGTGGCTGACTGCTTTGGAGCAGCGAGGGAGAAGAGGATACCTGGATTTAGGGATATTTGAGGTCTCCACCACATGACTTCTCTTCTGCCAAATCTCAGAGCTCGAATTTGAAAAGATAATGGGTGTTACTACTGGGACTAGACAGACTTCAGATACCACTGTATCTTTCTCATGGGGTATCTTGTTAGGGGTCTCACGAGAATCATAAATGCTATGAGACCCAAAATCCTGAGGTTTTTAGCTTGCACAGACCTGAGTGGAAAACCCTTGAAACAGATCTAAACATTGATCTATTGTTTCCCGTTGAAGAAAAGCTCTTTGAACTGAGGTGTCTAGTTGCGATGGAGTCACAGAATTTTGAATGGTCTCTTGGAATCCCAGTTTAAGAAATCTCTAACCCAAGATAAAGAGATTTCTGGTGTTTTGCAGGACATTACAAGATAAGCAAGTCATCTAAATATGGAAAAACATTGACAAGCTGTAGTCTGCAATGAGCTATAACTGGAGCTACAAACTTTGTGAAAACTCTTGGTGCATTTGTACAGTCCAAACAGTAAGGCAGAGAATGGATAGGGTTTTGTGCGCCTGGGTCACAAAGACACATATGAAGTCTGACTGAATAGGGATGTGATGAGCATTTTTTAGATCTGGTATGCGGGGAAAAAAGGGTAGCAGATTGTGAAGTGACAGCATTTTGCACTTGCGCATTATCACAAATTGGTTTAGGAAAAAAAAAGATCCAGAACTGATCTGTAGGTATCTTCTTTCTTTGGCACCAAAAATATCCTAGGGTAAAAATCTTTGTCTAACTGGGAAGGAAGAACTAGCTCTATTACTTCCGGAGACAACATGCGTTTTAGGACAGGGAGAGATGCAAGAGATTGGTGTGGAGGATGAGGAATTACCCCCTGTAAAGGAGCAATTTCCTCCCACTGCCATCTGTGACCCTGCTGAATGATCTTCAGAACCCATTTGTCTGAAACTAAACTATCTGCTGCCAAAGAGAAATGGGGTGTCAAACTTTTTGGAAGGGATAAGGGACTGCCAGGGTAGAGCTGGGGCATGGTCCTTTAAATAGTCCATTCTGATTTCTTTGACCGTGTTTTGTTTGGGGGAGGGTCCTGCTTTTTTTTTTCGGAACCCCTTGCCATTGCTTTTAAGATACCTGCTTACCAGCATTTTGCTCAGACCATTTAATTTTGTTTCTTGATAAAACTTGTTGAGGGGGTACAGAAACGTTTGGAAAATTTGGAAAAGGACAGCTGAAAAATCTGAGAGAATGCCTAAATCAGTTTACCTTTCTCATTACATTTTTGATAACCTCCACAACAGAAGGTCCAAAAGCTCCCCCCCCCCCCCTTAGTTTTTTTTATATTTTCTTCTGGGAGATACTGAGACCGCAGCCACACAAACCTCCTCAATAAAGTACCACTGGCCACACAGTCTTGGAAGAAGCATCCACAGAATCAAACACACAGCTATGACCTGTGAAATGGAAGAAATTAAAATCACTCAAAGCAGATTTCTTCACAGAAAGGAACTGCAGACAAAACATTCCTCAATTTCACAATTAGCCAGAATAAAGTTTAGCCTATGAGCCTAATGATTTAAAATTCTGAAAATCAAAGTTTCAGTGGCATACAGTATTTAGCAATACTTAATGATTTTACCATCCTTGTCAGATAAGGAATTATTGCAATTAACTAATTTAGTAGCAGCTGGATTAACTAAAGCTATAGCTGCCAGATCAGGTTTGGGATAAGTATATAAAACTTTGAAAGATTGAGGAACTTTACACAATCTGCTTTTTAGGAGCAACACACTGAGAAATTGCAGGCAGGGGGACATGCATCCTCTAATGCTGACAGCAAAGGAAGGATAGGAGAAGGTTCTAGAAATTCCATTTGTAACAGCTCATAGTATTTTTTCCAACTGACTAAGAAACCTCTATTTTTCCAGTGAAAACACTGGCACATTCTGGAAAAGTACAGTTGTGTACACTTACCATAAGTGTAGATGTTAGAGTGTATTCACTGTTGCATCTTTCATGCCTAAGGTGGTATCCAGTGTGGCTCTTAATCAGACCATTCACCTGCCAACTTTCTTTCCCAATCCACAGAACAAGGGTGACTGTTTCTGCATTCATTGGATGTGCACAGACAACTTAGATTCTACTTGAGCAGGACTAAACCTCTAAGAAAATCTGAGCAACTACTGGTGGCATTTGCTGCAGGGGCAGAGGGAAAACCTATTTCAAAGCAGACTATTTCTGAATGGATAAGCCATTGTATTCCTTTCTGCTATGTGCACCACAGTAAATCTATCCCCAGGGGGATCGGATCTCATTCCACCAGGGCTGCATCTACTTCTGCAGCCTTTCTCAGAAAGATTCCTACCAGAGACATTCTAGGAGCTGATACCTGGAGCTCAGTTCATACGTTCACTAAACATTATCATTTATCTCTCTTCTCTAAATCCAGAGCTGGCTTTGCCACTGCTGTCCTGCAGGGCCTTATAGCTGCTCCTAATTCTGTATAAATCCATCCTCCCAACTATAGCTTTGGGAATCTACCCAAATGTAATGATTGCAACAGTGAAACACAAAGAACATAGTACAGTTGTGTACACTTACCATAAATGTAGATGTTTGAGTGTATTCACTGTTGCAGTCCTGGTTACCCGCCCTCCAGCCCCCTGTTTTTTTCTCTTTCTATACCTCTTCTTTCTTTTAATATGCTTAAAAGCCTTTTTGGTGTATTTGCTTTTGATTGGAGGCATGTTTGTGTTCTAAATTATATATATATATATATATATATATATATATATATATATTTTTTTTTTTTTTTTGCTCCCCTGATGACCTGACATCACGGAAGAAGGGACAGCAACTGACGCAGGACCCAAGACTTTGTTAATCAGGCCAATTGAGGGCAACCTGCCAGCAGATTACCCAAATGTAATGACTGCAACAGTGAAACACTAACAGTCTCAGAGAAAGAATCCCTTCACAAGGAGAATTAGCTAGCATGCTCTCCTTGGAGTCTGGATCAGTTATCAGAGGAGAAAACACTGCATTAGTCTCTTCATCTTACTGTCCAGATTCAGGATAATGAATCTCTTTAGGAAAAGATGAATTATTATTATTATTATTTTTTTTTAATCAGAAAATAGAAGTTATGTTCTTACCATAACGTTCCATGTTAGTTGTCTTCTTCTCGCCTTCTTCTTGCTGGATGGGTTCGGAGCCGACCTCGGCTCCGACTCGGCCACTCTAAAAGCTCGAGAGTTGGTTCCACCGGCTCGAGGGTCCCCTTATATCCCACAATGCTAGGCGTGAGTTACCTCAGATCTCGTTTGTAAGCTAGGCCCAGCTTATACTAGTAACAGAATAACTATAAACAAAATCCACCTCTATAAACCAGGGAGAAGAGAAGGGTGACCTACATCCTGATCCAGGAAAATATGCACAGTAGCATATACCTAAAGTAAGAGGTGGTAGAAAGAGAGGTCACAATCAACACTCCTCTAGGTCTGTCCAGGCCAGGGGGAAGGAGGATGGGACGCAAGCAGAAGGCGAGAAGAAGACAACTAACATGGAACGTTATGGTAAGAACATAACTTCTATATGTTAAGTTGTCTATCTCGCCTTCATTCTTGCTGGATGGGACCGCGTCCCTAGCACCTTGTCCCGGGTGGCCTAACGGAACAGACTCTTGAGAACAGTGGAACCAAAGTTAGCTCTATGCCTAGAAGCTAAATCCAACTTATAATGAGAAATGAAAGTGTGAGGAGTAGCCCAAGTAGCCGCTGCACAAATGGTGTCAATAGGCAGTCTGTCTTGGAAGGCTACATTAGTAGCCAAAGCTCTGGTGGAATGGGCTTTAGGTTTGTTAGGCAGCTTTTGGTGTCTAATTTCATAAACAAGGGAAATCAGAGATGATAGCCATCTAGATAATGATACCTTTGAAACTGAAAGTCCCTTTCTGCCTTCTGCATAGGAGATAAACAGCTGGTCAGATTTTCTGAATTGTTTGGTTCTATCCAAATAGTACCTTAACTGACGATGAACATCTAGCCAATGCAATTTTTGTTCAGACCTATTAGAATATTCTGGAAAAACACAGGAGATCGATGCTTTGATTAAGGTTAGGCCGAGGCTATCTTGGGTAAAAAGGACGGGTTAGTTCGTAAGATACCCTGTCCTTATGGAACAACAGATAAGGAGGTCGACAGCTGAGTGCATGAAGTTCTGAAACTCTTCTAGCTGAAGTAATAGCTACCAGAAAGAGAGTCTTCCATGATAGCAATTTTAAAGAGCAGGAGGCTGCAGGTTCGAAAGGGGGAAGAATCAAAGAACTAAGAACTAAATTTAGGTCCCAAGGAGGAGGAGGATTTCTTATAGGAGGTCTGAGAAGAAAAACTCCCTTCAAAAATGCTTTGCAAAGCTTGTGGGACATTATAGCAGACTCTGAAATGCCCACATGAAAGTTAGAAATAGCTGCCAATTGGACTTTAAGAGTAGATGGAGATGAACCTGCATGGAAGAGTTCAGCTAGAAAATCAAGGACCATTTGGATGGAAGCAGTGAAAGGATCTATGTCCCTTCCTTGAGCCCAATAGGCGAAACTCTTCCATTTACTCAAATAAATCTTTCGAGTGGAAGATTTATGGGAAGCTATCAAAATATCTCGGACAGAGTGAGATATTTGAGGAAGCCTGGCTAAGGTTGGAACTGGAGGAACCAAGCAGTGAGGTTCAGAGAGGGAAGGGTGCGATGAAACTGACCCGACTGATGGATCAAAAGATCTGGAACTAGGTCCAGATGCCAAGGTCGCTCCAACAGAAAATGATGAAGAAAGGGGAACCAAACCTGTCGAGGCCAGTAAGGAGCAATGAGGATCAATGAGGCCTTCTGAGCGATAGCTTTCTGTATTACTTGAGAGATTAGTGGGAAGGGAGGAAATGCATACAGAAGTCCCCGGGGCCAAACTTGGACCAGAGCGTCTCTGCTGGGTTGGCCTGGTAAAGGGAATAGGGTGAAATAATCTCTGCACTTGCTGTTTTGGGGAGTAGCAAAAAGGTCGCAGCAAGGCTGACCCCACCTGAGAAAAATTTCTCTCACAACAGAGTCTTTCAGAGACCACTCGTGAGGCATGAGGATAGCTCTGCTCAATTTGCCCGCGATTTGGTTGGACTTCCCGGGGATGTGTGTTGCTATCAGAAACCGCTGAGAAGAAATCGCCCATTGCCACAGTCCGAGTGCTTCTCGACACAGGGGGTAGGACCTGGTTCCGCCTTGTTTGTTGATATACCACACTACAGACATTGTCCGTCTGGATTGCTATCGTTCCCAAGGGAAGAGAGTCTTGAAGGGCTTGCAACGCTAAAAGCACTGCTCTCATCTCTAGAACATTTATGTGCAAGTGGCATTCGTCTGGTTGCCATGTGCCCTGGACAGTTCTGCCCTGATAATGCCCCCCCCCACCCGATCAGGGAGGCGTCCGTTGTCAGAGTAGCAACCGGAGGGGGAGGAACAAAGGGTCTTCCCAAGAAGAGCTGAGGGGAAGACATCCACCACAGAAGATGATTCCTGCATGTTTGCGTGATCATAATGGTGTGGGACATCGGAAGTTGCTGGTATGACCATTGTGTGAAGAGCATCCATTGAAGGATTCTCATGTGGAATATGGCTAACGGAAGCAAAGGTATGGCAGCCGCCATAATCCCCAATACTTTCAGAACTAACCTGGCTTTGACTCTGTTGCTGCTGAAGATGAGCGAGACCAGTTTTTGTATGTCTGTTATTCTCTGATCTGTTAGCCTCGCAGACATGTTGACTGTGTCTAGAATTGCGCCTATGAAGGTAATAACACGACAAGGCGACAAAACAGACTTTTCGCAATTTATTGAAATGCCTAAGTTTTGACAAGTGCGAAAGGTGTAGTCCCTGGCCCTTAGAAGAAGATGCTTGGTGGGAGCCGTGAGGAGCCAGTCGTCCAAATATGGAAACACCTGGAATCCTTGACGTCTCAGGTGAGAAGCTACCACTGCCATACATTTGGTAAACACCCGGGGGGGCAGTGGTGAGTCCAAAGGGCAGGGCTCTGAATTGAAAATGACTGGTTCCCAGCCTGAAGCGGAGAAATCTTCTGGAGCGTCTGTTCATTTTTATATGATAGTACGCATCCTGAAGGTCTATAGAGCACATCCAGTTTTTTCTTCCCAATAGGAGAAGGATGGACTGTAGCGTGACCATCCGAAATCGTGTTTTCTTGACTGACTTGTTCAAGATACTGAGATTCAAAATTGGTCTCCAGTCCCTGTTTTTGGAACTAAAAGAACCTGGAGTAGATTCCGGATCCTTGCTGGTCTGCTGGAACTGGTTGAATTGCTCTTTTTGCAAGCAGCTTTGAAACTTCCAAAGCTGCAAGATCCCTTTGAGCGGGTGGAACATCTGGAAGGGATTTTTTTGATCGGTTTGGAATGCAAAGGAAGGGAATGGAATAGCCTTCGAAATGATGGACTGTACCCACTTGTCTCGAGTTAGGGATAGCCAGGCTTCTGGGTACAGTGACAATCTTCCCCCGACTGCCTCCGAAGGTGGACAGTCGGGCAACACCTCAGGGATGCTGAAAGGGCTTATCGGAGAAAGTTTCTCGATTGCCCTGGTTCTGGACCCCCTGCCTCTAGGGCGGCGTCTACCATTGTTGTTCCCCTCTGCCTCTGGCGGGAACCGACTCTGTCGTCAGGCGAAGTCCCTTGAGATTGTTTGGAACCACATTTTCCCACTTTTCTGGCCCTTGGGGTAAGGCCTAGAAGGAGTAGAAAACGGACTCCAACGGCAGAAAGAGTCTTGCCATCAGTCTCGCACCTAGTCAAGGTTTCTTTCACTTGAGGACCAAAAGAGATGATCCATCAAACGGGGAATTAGTGAACGACGTTTTAAAGGGGTCCGCAAAGTTGCATAACCGCATCCAGGCATGCCTACGTAAGGCCACTCCTGTTCCTGCGGCCCTGCTCGCTCCATCAGCCGCATACGAAAGGAGGCGCATGGAGGAGTTAGCTATGGAGTTCAGGGTAGCCAGCTGAGTGTTCATCTTGTCTTGAAAACCCGTAGCTGTAGGATCCTTCAACATATCACTCGCTTCTTTGATCAAGTCCCTTTGAAGATGAGTAAAATGGCATAGGTAGTTCAGCGAACGCATTGCAAAGGTCGCTGACGAGAACATCCGCTTCCCGTACCTGTCCATAGACCTAGATTCCTTGTTAGGTGGATGGACAGGCACTGAAGGGATCAGCTAGTTCCTTCTTAGTGGCAGCAGCAACCACCATAGCATCCACAGAAACTCCTTTTGTCAGAAATTGTTTATCTGCTGGTGCCGTGATGAACTTTGAGGGTCTCCTGGGAGTGGGGTCCACTGAATCAGGAGCCGTCCATGCCTTTTTTGCTACCACCTGCATGAGGGGGTCAAAGGGGGGAGACACCCAGGAGGTGGAAGGGCGAGAGCCAAACGCCTCAAGGTACACAGATTCATCCTCCGAAGGGTTGAGGGCTGGCCAATTTCCCCTCTGCTTAAGGATTTCTAGAATGTCTGCAAATGAGACATCTTCAGAAGGGGAACGGGGGGAACCCTCGGAATCCTCTAAATCTGTGTCAGAGGTGACTGACTCAGGTGAGTCTATGTGTTTCCTCTTACACTTTCTCTTCCGAGGGGGCTCTTCTGCCAAATCAGGAGAGGCCTCGGAAGAGGATGAGATCCCCACAGGGGATTCCTGAGGAGCTGGCTCTCTGCGGTCTGGGATGAGGGAGTGAGTCGACTTGACCTGAGGCATCGAAGAGGGAGGGGCGGACGGAGCCGACTGTGGAGTCGAACCAGGTTCTAACACACTCCGCATGACCTCGAACACACCCCTGTCAGGCAGAGCCAGAGGTCCACGCTCCGAGAAGCTGAGAACCTCCCTCGGCACCGACAGTGATGGCTCTGAGGCCGATGTCAGAGCCGAACTCACCAGCGCCGAAGCTCCGAGAGGAAGAGCGGGGTCGGACAAGGGTCCGATGCCACTCACCCCCTCGGAGCCGACGAGTGAAGTCCGGCGCCGAGATTCTTCTAAGGAAGAAATCGGAGCCGACGATGGAGCCGAAGACATCTGTATCGGCTCCGACGCTACCACAGTCTCGGTTCCGCCGCCCGAGCTCAACGGAGTCGGAGGAGGAACATAATGGGGGACAGGGTCAGGCATCGACTGATGAGTCGGGCTCTGAAGCATTTGGGCCAGTGCCTCGGACTTAAGAAGTCGACTCACTACCCTCTGAAGGTCATGGTCCGAAAGCCTCGATGACCTAGAGGAGTGAGATCTATGGCTCCGTTCAGACAGCAAGGGAGATGCTGGAGCCGAATGAACGGAGCCAAGGGACGGTGACCTGGACCTCTTTCTAGTTGTCGGTTCCGAAGGTCTAGTCGGAACCGACAAAGGAATTTCCAATACCTCGACTCCAGCTGGAGCCGAGGAAACCACAGAAACTGCAGTCTGAGAGTCATCGGCTCCAGCCGGAGCCGATGTAGACGGAGGTTTCGAAGCCTTAGGCCTCGGCTCAGACGCTGGAGCCGAGGACCTAGAAGCCTTGGAGGGTTTTCCCGAAGGAACAGTAAGGGAACCCTCAGGCTTAAGTAAACCTCTCAGAATAAGTTTATTTTTTCTTTCCTGCAGGACTCTGGGGCTGAAGCCATGGCATACAGCACAAGAGTCCTGCAGGTGTAAAGGTCCCAGGCAGTAGACACAAGAAGTGTGACCATCTGTCAGAGACATTTTCTGACAGCACGAGTCACACTTCTTGAAGCCTGAGACCTTTGAGTCTTTAGACATTATAGAAGAAGTGTAACCACACACACACAGTCAAACACACTGATTACACCCTATACAAGTTTTAACTCAAAAATTAAACACACTATCAAGTTTTTTGAGAAAAAACACACACACCACTAGGGGAAGGAAAAAAAGGCCCGAAGGCCCGAGGGAAGAACTTATAAGTTCTTTGTGGAAAAGGGGATAATAGAAGAGAAAAGGGTCAAAATCCACTAAACTAAGGGAAATAACTGTAAAGAATTAAACTAAAGGGGTTTAAGTAGACTAAAAATTACTCTACTATAACTCACCAAGAAGCCGGTAGAAACCACACACCTCGATCGCTGTAGCGGCAAACGAGATCTGGGGTAACTCACGCCTAGCATTGTGGGATATAAGGGGAGCCTCGAGCCGGTGGAACCAACTCTCGAGCTTTTAGAGTGGCCGAGTCGGAGCCGAGGTCGGCTCCGAACCCATCCAGCAAGAATGAAGGCGAGATAGACAACTTAACATCCACCTTTTAAGAGGTATCAACAACCTGAACTACATCCTGAGTCAGACCCAATAACCTGCTTCTTTCCACAGGAACTTGTGCAGGAGCAGACAGATGTTTAGTTTTTAGTTTCTTTTGACAGGAAAATTGGAGTAAACAAGCTTATTAATAGTAGCAAGAGCTTGTCCAGGGATGGGCACAACATTCTGACTAAACAAGGGAATCTTCTCCCAAGATCCACAAGAGTGGCTCACCCTTGCTTATTGAGGGGACCCTGACAGCTGCAGAGGACCTGGCAAATCCCCTGTCTATAGTGGCTGTAGGTGCAACAGCAGAGGGATCTGGAAGGGAAAGGATGAGTGGTCTGAGAAGTCAGCTTTGGCCATAGAGTCACCCACCTGCGGCTGAGGCAAATTGCTAGCCTGCTGTGGTGGCAAAGGCTGTCTGCTTAGCTTTATCTTTTGCGGCTGGAAGGAGGATGTACCATGGAACTGGTACTGTTTGCCAAGGTCCATCAAAAAAGGTGCCTCTCAAAAGAGGACTAAGCAGCATTTATTCATTTTAATTTATTTATTTTACAGTTTGTTTACCAGGATAGTCCACTGGGCCAATAAGAGTCCATTTTCAATAGAGTCCCGGGGAAATAAGCTCCATGAACAACAATATAATATGAAGACAATGCATTTACATTTATGTAATACTATTGAAGAATGATGGTATTACATATGCAAAAACCAAAAAAGCAAAAAAAAAAAAAAAAAACAAAACATCCAAGGCCAAAAACATCACTTTTCCCCCAGTAAAAGCACAGTAAAAAGCATTTGCATATACTTTGCCAGCCCAGAAAAGTGAATATTTCTGCACAAAAAAGTGGGTTTGGATAGTTTTTAATCACTTTTAAACAGAAAACACTGTACTCCCATTTAAAAATACAGTTAAGTCTCATGACAGTCTGTTAAACACAAACTCTTAGTTCATAAACATCTTTTCTAACCACAAAAGAAATATTAAACAAATATCAAAGGTGGACTTCTTTCCCCCAAAGGGAACTTATCTGCCCCACAATGGGACACAGATTGTCGATCCTCGAAAACCCACAAAAGAGCGCTCTCCTTGGCAGCAGGAAAGCTCTGAAGAGCTTGGCACCCATCCCAGTCTTTCTGATAGCACAGCTGGATGTGTAATGGTTTGGGTGCATGGCAGGTTCCCTTAAGTTTTGGGAGCTGCCCGGCTGTTATATCCTTTGCAGTTTATAACCTATATAACCAAGGTTATTGCAGCATTAATCAATATAATGAACATTCCAAGTCATGCAATGTTTTCCTGTCAAAAGCTGAAAAAAGTAAGTACCAATAGTAATGGCAGGTGTGATTAATTAGCAGTTCTGACTGCACGAGGCGGCCTCTAGTTTCTAACACAGAGATGTCCAACATTTTAGTGCAGGGGTCACTTGTTAATCCATCAATCAAAGGTGCACCTCAGTCACGGAACAAAAACAGATAACATTGGTCGTCTCAGATTCATTTTTGTATTTTGCCATGAAAACTAAACCTGCAACTAACAAGACAACATCAATCCAATAGTACCCCTTCTGTAATAGTTCAAATGCAAAGGTGTAAATCAAATAAACAAACCTAAAGTATCTTTTCTACAATACAAATATAGTGGTGCAAATCTTTGTTACAACAGTGAAAATGCAAAGGTGCAAATACACACGAAAGTATTTTAAGTATCCTTTGCACAACAGTACAAATACTGGTGCAAATACACGTGACAGTATCCTTGCCACAACACTGCAAATGTAATTATGCAAATACACATGAAAGCATTTCAAGTAATGCCGTAACAGTGGAAATCAGAATGTCAGAAGACAAAATTAAAATAAGTTTTTTTTAGACGTCACCTGCAAAAACAGTTGATGGGATTTGACATTGCTTGTTCTTGCACAAGTGTTCTACATCTGCATCAATTGTTGAACTGACAATACAGATTGCACCTGCCAGATATGCATCTGTGATAACAGATTTCCGTTTACTTTTCACACACTTCATTCTGAAGAGTTGTTCACAGCAGTAACTGCTGCCAAAAAGTGCAATAAATTTCATACCACTTTCTAGGATACCTGGATAAATTTTTACAGGAACAATTACTGCAGAAATTCAGACGACCATTCTCTGGGAATGCTCTTTAAGTGACTCCAGCTGTGAAGCTCAAGGAGCTTCAACTGTACGTTTTCAGGAGCAGTGCTGGGATCAAATGCAAAAGGGTTTCCAAAGATATTCATCTTAATATGGTGTTCAAAGAAGTCCTCAAATCTACATTTGCAAACTTGAATGAACTTGGATAGTAGGGCACAGTAGTTTGTATCTTTGACTGTATGCACAGGTATTGTATTTAGGGAGAAAAAAAATGTTATGCTTGGGCAAATGCATGTGTAGCTGTTCCAGGTTTTGAATGAATGTTTTTGCATGTTCATAATGTCTGTTAAATAAGCTCTCCCAGTAGTTTCATGTTGATCAGCTTTGTGATATCTACAAGAAAAAGCCAGGTCATTTAACCAAATATTTTCCAAAAACATTTCATCTTTACCTTTTATCAATCACGAAAGATTTTACTTGATCACAAAATAATCAAAATCTTCCTAATGCTGTTACCCTGCTCAGCTGCTGAACCTGACAGAATAAATCACATCATAATGCTATGCACCTGTTTCAAGAATGGCTTTAAACTGTCTGCGATTCAGACCCCTTGATCTTATGAAGGTGATAGTTGCAATGACCTTTTCCATTACTTTTCATTTGAAGTGTTTGGCACACAGAATCTCTTGGACAATTCAGTGATGTGTCAGGAGTTCCTGTGGTGATGTGGCGATGACTTCATTATTAAGTTACAAATCCATTTTGCTTCCACGTCATGGAGGGAGCACCACCAGCTGTAACCCCACAGAGTTTTGTTTCATTCAGCTTCATTGTCTTCAACACCTTTTCACTTGCTCAAAAATGTCCTTTCCTGTTGTTGTACCCTTCATTGTGCAAAAATCAAGCAGTGCTTTCAGCACATCAAAATTCTTGTCAACTCATCAAATACAGCCAGCTGAGCAGTGTCTCCAACATCAGTATTTTCATCAAGTGCCAAGATTATCTTTGTTGACTGTGGAGAGGTTGTCCACTTGTCTTGCAATAGTCTGATGTGAGAGACTCCAAAATCGAACAGGCCATGTCTGTAAATAAACAGGCCATGTCTGTAAATATTCTAAGGCAATCTTTGACAAATTCTTTTTAAAAATTGCTACCCTCTTTGCTATTAGTTCTGCTATCAGATAACTTGACTTTTGATGGCACTTCACTACTCTGGCTTGTGACTTTAAGAAGTGACTGCTAACTGTAAATAGCTTGCTTCAAGGCATTTATTGTTGGTCCTCAGCTGTCCAGTGATGCTGTGAAATTCAGCTGCAGTAATGAAGTGCAGTAGTGTAATGGAGCTTTATGTTGCATTCCTTGGACACATCTATAGCTTCCTGACCAACTAAACACAAAATGACACCATGCTGTTCAATGACGAAATATTCCTCAGACCACAAACTTAAAAAAAAACAAAGCCTTCACTGTTTATCCTTCTCTTAGTAGCAGACATTTTAGTAAGTATCTATGGGGAAAAGGAACCAAGAAAGACAACGCAAACCGGTCAGTTTACTTCCACCCTAGATGGCTCTCCAAAAGCATTCTGAAGTAACATTTTAAAGGCTGCACTTAATCTGGAATTAACCTTACAAGGGCCTCTTAGCATCAAGGTAGCTGTAGCTACACTATCTCCCTGACAACACCCGCACATTGCCCACCAAGTCATACCAAGGATCAGTTTACCTCTGCCAGAAAAGGTACAGTTGCCAAGTACACTACTGCAGCTTGTGATGAATATGAGATGAGAATTCCACAGTAATTCAGTTTCTCTCAGTCACGCACTGCATCTTATGCGCTTTAATTTGTAATTAACTTTTACCAGCTCAAACACAGCATTTTAACTAGTACAAAAACCATCAACAGATGAGCACAGAGCAGAATATAATGCATTAATGGAATGATGGTATTCTCTACTCTAGCAGCTTTGGAACAAGACTAGAATTCTGAAAATGCATTATGTTTTCTGACAAGCCACCACATGATTACTGCAGGTGGAAAAACTCAAAATGCAGACAGAAAAACACAGCTGCACAAAATCACATCATAATTACCGCAGGCAAAAAAAAAAAAAAAAATCTGAGACACTTGGAACCAAATCACTGCATCATTCAATTGTTCAACTGACATTCTGCAGCCCAAAAGTCGTCAATGCCACTGCAGGCAAAAAAACAGGAGGATCATAGCTGAAGAATTGAAGGAATGGTGCCACCATTTGATAATACAATGCGTTTCAGCTCAGGTGGCGGCAAGCCTGTACTGCATCACAACTGCAAAGAAAGTTACTCTCAAGTAATCTCCCCTCCATTACTCAGTTATGCACAGCAACTATATAACAGCGTTTCAAGCAAACCCCCCCCCCCCCCAGACATGCATGCCAAGTTGGAATGACTCATCAAAATGGTAATAAGTGCAAATGCACATAAATGTGAGAAAATGTAAAATATCCATAACATATAACAATATGCAAATTTACCAACACACACACACATCAATGAATTATGCACGGATTCAACCCACCACCAAATAAAGTAGATTAATTTTTACTTGTACTCAACACAAACAAATATAGGGAAATAAGTGCCAGACATGCCATCTTGTGGACATCCTCCATCAACAGGCTTTACAACAAAAGGAAGAAACTGTTGTCCAAGGTTACAAAGGCACAAAATCCCAATTGGAAAAACTCCCTCCTTAGCTTCAACACGCAAATTAGATTATGAGTGAAAACCTCCAAAGCCAATTATGAATCAAAACTAGCCTCTGAAACAAATGCTAAACACAAAGCCTTTTTCAGGAACCTCCATGGGAAAACCCAGGTTTGTTCCAAATTAGTTCTTAACTGATCCACTCGCATTTGTCCTGTTGTCTTACCCAACCTGCTAGCAGATAGGTTCAGCACAAGCTTCTCCCCCCCCCTGCCCCCCCAGGCCCATTCAACATCCCTGATACTTGTCCCATACCTAATCTCTGTAGATAAAGTGTTAAAGGCCCTATCCAAGGCAAAGATCTGAGTTTCCATGGAATCTGATATTATCCCAGGCTGTATTCTGCACCATCTCCAGCAAGAACTAGCCTTGCCATTGAGCACCCTATTCAACCATAGCCTAAGTATAGGCTTCATTCCAGCAGAGTGGAGAACTGCCATTGTCATCCCTTTGCACAAAGGTGGTGACACTACTAACCCTGGAAACTATCACCCCATTAGCTTGACAAGTCTGATCAGCAAGGCCATAGTGTGTATTATTATGGACATCATAAACAAGGACATGGGCAATCCCCAAGTATTTGACCCCACCCAGTTCGGATTAGTCAAGGGCAGATCTTGCCTGTTGAACCTGGTTGACTTTTTTGAGACCGTCACCAAGGCACTGGATGAGGGAAATTAAGTACAGTTCATCTTGACTTGGCCAAAGCCTTAGACACAATCCTCCAGTCAGGCATCATTGAAAAGCAAACAACTCGGCGTAAATCCCTATCTCATCAGGTGGGTGGCCAACTGGCTCACCGATAGGACCCACATGTTCAAAATAGGTGCCTCCACCTCTGACAGCAGACCTGTCACTAGTGGTGTTCCCCAGGGATCTCTCCTGGGCCTCCTACTGTTTGGCAACTACTTCTCAGAGGTCCAGGCAAAGACAGAAGGTCTGTGGCTGACCAAGTCTGCGGACGACTAAGATGGGTGCTGTCACCGACTCCCAGATGATGTTAACATACTACATGAGGGTCTCACCACAACAAATGACTGATGCCAAAGTCATGGCCTTAAGTTAAATGCAAAAAAATGCATTATCATACCATTTGGCAAAAACATGGCCCTGACTGATTACCACATTAATGGCAACCCCCTAAGAACACAACCTGTAGTGAGATACCTGGGTACACAGGTTGACAACAATCTCACCTTCGACCATCATGTAGCGGCAGTGATCATAAAAGCCTTTTACTTGGTTCCTCTTATAAGTAAAGGGACTGCTTCCAGAAAAAAGGACGTCAGTACCTCTCTGTACTCCCTCGTTAGGCCAACAATCAAGTAAAACGTCCCGTTTGGTATGCACCTCTCCAAACACCTGCACCAACTAGAAAGGCCATAGAAATACCTCAGAGAGAAACCATGTCCTCCAAAACCTGTCCTATGTGGACAGGCTCAAATCACTATCACTCTGCTTGGTATCGTAGAGATTGCTCAGAGGTGATCTGTGTCTCGCTTACAAGGCAATCTCAGACCCTGCTCTATTAAGGATGCTCCATATCCTCAAGTCTAACTCTTCACGCATTACCCGATTGAAAGGCATAAATCTAATATGCGACATTAACAAAACCTGCCGGAGAGACAGGTTGGTCTCCCAGAGGCTGCCAGTCTGTGGAATAGACTCCCCATACAAGTCAAAGTAAGTCGCTGACCCACTTGAAGAGCAACCTTGATGAGGGGATGGGAAACCACAAATTTGTTTCAGGGGTTTCACCTGTGTCCCTGATTGACAGGGGTGACAGGTGCTGACAGAGGTTTCTTTTTCTGGGGATAAACTCTTGGCTAGGCTTGTAAGGGCCTCAGAGTCATTAGCTTAGTAATCTCCTATGATCTATGCACAGTATGTTTACACAGATTCAAATTTCCACCATGCACATAAATCGGGTAACTTTTCAATAATTATAGTTTTACTCACAGTCTTTCTCCCTTAAAATCAAAACAGTGACACAGGCCAAGAGGTCATAAAACAGGCTGTTTCAAACTGCAGTGTGCAAAGCAACAGTTGTAACACCCCAGCCCCTTCAGTGATTTACCAGAGAATCCCAAGTTCTACAAGGATAGGGAAAATATGGGATAAAACCATGACGAACATCTCTGTAGTTCTCTAGATGGAGAAAAATAATTGGGGGGGGGGTAGGCTGCTCTTATACGCTTAAAGCGTTGGTAGCGCAAAGGTGTTTTGCAATTTTAAATATTGCTTTTATACACTTAAAAACTTATCATAACATGTTTTGAACTCAAACTCAAAAGAGTGACATTTAGTGACTTCAATCCTTAATTTGCGAAAACCACTTTATGAAGAACAGACTAAAATGCGAGAAAGACAGGAATATGGGCATTCTGAGAAATTCTGGACCTCATATGCCAGGAACAAAGGTGGCTGTGGTGGTGCAGTGGTTAGCATTGCCGCCTCACAGCAACAGGTTCTCGCCTGTTAAATTCTCAGCTGGGGTGCCTTCTGTGCAGAGTCTGCATCTCTTCCCTGCAGTCATGTGGGTTTGCTCCCACATTACAAAGACGTGCAGTAGGTGGATTGGACACTCTAAACTGGCCACAGGTGTGTGTGTGCGAGTTGTATGGATGAACTACCGCAGCAGGGCTAGCCACCTGGTGGTGTAAACCTTGGCTCAAGCCAGCCGGTGTTGTAAATCTTGGGTCAAGATGATTGCCACTATTAAAAGTGACAACCCGACCCCATGTGCAAAATGAGAAAAAGGGGCTGAGGATGGATGGATAGATATGCCAGGAATACTTTTCAAACATGTCTGCCACCGTTGTGAACTCCACCTGCACAGCCTTCTCATCCTTCAGTTTTTTGAGTTGCAGGGAAAACATGACAATAAAATATGTTTTGCAGCGTTGGTGACAGTTGGAAACATTGCCCTCCACCTCTCCTCAAGCAAACAAATGCATAACAGGGTTTGTATTAGCATGCATTTTCTGACTATTATGAATGCTGCAACTTGAATATCTAACATTCATTCAGTGATTGCAATCCTTAGTTTGCTTGAAAATTCCAAATTTTGAGATAAAAAATAAAATTTTGGCAAAATCTGGGCATGTCTACCACATTTGTGAACCCCCCACCGTCACTGCCCTAAGTACTCAAATTCAAATGAGTAACATTTACTGATGAAATCTCCATTTTACAGAAAACCACAAATGTTATGAGATTTGCCAGGAAAGCACACATTTTGTGAGGTACAGACTAACAGTGGCAAAAATGGACACCTACTACACTTGTGAACCCTCCACTTTTACTGCCCTCTCATTTTCTGCAACAGTACTCAGACATATGACATTTGCCAAAAAACAAATTTTATGAGTTACATACTAGAAAGGAGGCAACAATCTGGACATCTCATTTTCAACAGTAGTGTAACAAGCACTGTACTTAATCCTAGAAAATCAGAGGTGAGAAAAAAATTCCACTGCCCCCCCCCCCAACAACAGCCCTCTCAACATCCACGCATTCCCCAACAAAAGCACAGATTACCTTTAAACAACTTGTGTGTTCACATCCAAGCAAACAGTGTCACTAACAATTCACACATTACTTATGCAAAAAAAAAAAAAAAAAAAAAAAAAAAAAAAAAAAAAAAAAAATCAAACCATCATTGCATGCATGCAACCACAGGCAAACACAACCAGGCCTCTCAGCTGTCCCTATTTTAGATGAGTGTACCTATTTTCTGGTCCGATTTAGCCCTACACATGATGTACCTACTTTTGGCTGGATCCCTAAATTCAGGCTTGATTTAATCCTAAACACAATTTTCTGAATCCCCTCTCCCTCATCACTCGTGATTTTTGAAAGCTGTCTAGTACACAGAAACCCACATTACATGAACATACTACTTGGCACCAAAAATTTAAAAGAAAAAACACACATCGTATGTCTCCCATTTTCAGCAGCAAAAATAAATGAGGTCATGTGACAGAATTCTGAAATACAGACCGTAATACTTTAACACTGTCTCGTTGATAACGTACTTCTATTTTTCTACCATTTTTATCACTTTTGTTTCTTCAAATGTTTCTGAGTAGCATCCCACATTCCTACTGGAAGTGGGAAGAGTTGTTTCAAACTTTTGAAGTGTCCGCATTTTTGTCTGGATGCATCTACTTTTGAAGGGCTTTTGTACCTATTTTCGGTTGACACGCAGTCACACACACGCACCACTCCAACAAATGATTCACACAAACACTACATACAAACACACATGTTAACACCCGAATAAGCAGACACAGAGACACACTGCTTTACTTCACACAAGCACACATCAGTCTTGCAAACAAACACTGCATGCATACAAACACAATCAAACTCAGTTAACACACACACACTACTTACATATAAAATGGCTACCCTTGCTACAGTCAGTCTTTGGAAGAAGAACAGATTGCCATGAAAACAGCAAGCACCAATGAAACACAAACAAAGAAGGAAACCTTGATGTTGCAATGCTACTTATTTACTCAACATGTGTTCTGTAGTGACGTTATGTAGTGCACGATTAACTGGGAAGTCACTTTTACAGTGACAGGACACAGTCATCATGCAGAGAGAGTGAAACACAGATTTTAAAATGTCTACAGGTCAGAGACATGCCGTAGGCCACATATAATGTATTGGCAGGCAGGATTCTGGCCCACTGGCCACCTGTTGGGACACCCCAGGTCTAACAGCACACATACACAATGTACTTCTGACAAAAATACAAAAGTTTCTTCAGAAACAATAAAAACAAGCTTTTGTCAAAGAAAGAAGCCACATAAACAGTACAAGCAAAAATTCACACAGGGATTAGTGTAAACACTGAAAGAAATAAAACGTTAAAATATTTTTTTTAAATAAACATAATAGAAACAGTAATAAATCTAATAATAAAATGAGAGGAAGGTGGTCAACAAATGGGGATTATCTGAGCATTATGCCAGAAAAATCAGCACTGGATCCTGTGAAGAGTCATAAGAGTTTCTTCTGTGGATGGCAGAAAAAGGATGGGCACTCTCTTTTAGTGACAGCTGAAGGCCTCCCTCTCAGGATATGTTCAGCTGTCACAAGAAGAAAGAAGGGGAGTCTGATTCTTTTGAAAGCTGGCCAGTACTAGGTTACCTTGGCAGATAACCCAAAATGCCACTGACACTGTGGGAATGATTAACCCAAAGAACTGATGATGTTTGTGTTGCAGACTGTGTAGGTAGGGAGAATATGGCAGGATTCTGAGGTGCATGCACAGGTTTATGATTCCACTCTCCTCTGGAGCCAATGCACACTGTGTCCTTTGCGAGTTATAAAGTGGTTATGATAAATTGGACTGTAGATTTCTCTAGCCATTCTAGCTCTTTATTTCCATTCCTTACTCCTAAATATTCTCCAAATGTAAATGCAGGTCTCAGTTTTTGTAAGATGGAAAAAGGCCAACCAGCTGTTTCAGTCTACTAGTGGGCAGGCTGGTAATCTGTGCAGAGACTATTGTATTCAGGATAAACTAGGAGACCAGAGAACTGCATAAGCTGCCAAAAAGGGAAATCTAGAAACATACAGCAAAGGCAAACCATATGCATCAACACAAAGCATGAAAGAAAAAAATATAGTTTAGAGTTAATACTATTCACACACATTACATGACCCACTAAAATGATTCAAATTGCCCATAAAATATGTTAGCAAAAGTCCATGTAAATGCCAATAGAAGTATTTGCGTTGTAAGTGTATAAACAAACTTATACAGGTAGGAAAGATGAGGCATAAAACATGGCAACCTACTTCACAGGTGTTCTTGAACCAGCATTTTTTTTACAGTTTCAATTGTTGAAAACTTAAAGCACCAAGGATACAGTTCCAAACTGCTATTTTTAAATTAAATTATAATGTTGTGCCCCTGGTTCTTGAATATTCAGGCACAGCAATTTCAAAATACAAAACACTTACATGCAAAAAACAAAAGTGATATACTTACCGTACCGCTAAATCCATGTCGTGTTTTTTCTTTTATAGGATCCAACCTCAGTGCTTTTTAGAAGCATGGATTCAGGGCTCTGACTCCTTCCCCCTTCCCATAATTCCCTCTAGTCCCCAGATTACCTCAGAGTGAGTTTGCCTGCTTATAGTTAGAAATCCCTACAAGTCGGCCTAACAAACCAAGCTCAGCTAACCCCTCTATGAGGCAAACAGCATACAAGTAACAGCAAGAAACAAAGCCCCTGGTTAAGTTCAACCATCCTATCGGGAGTCATAGTTTAGGAAAGAGGGTGGAATAAACTGGATGAAACTACATGGATCTAGCATTATGGCAAGACAACTTATCAAATGTTGTCTTTTTGTTCTATTCAACAAATGAGATTTGCAGGCTATTAAAAAACCTGGGTAGTATCAAGGAAAGATATTCCGGAAAATAGTGGATCCAAATAAGAGATCTGGATTGTACAGCCAACTTGTAATGCGACACAAAGGTATGAACAGTGGACCAAGCAGCTGCAGCACAAATGTCATCAATAGGAACTCTACCCACAAAGCCAAGAGAAGTAGCCACTGCACTAGTACTATGAGCCTTCGGTTTGCCACGTAAGGCAATTCTCATTTTGTCACAAAGGCAACAGTCAAAAAGCCACCTGGACAGCCTAACTTCAGAAACTCTTTGGATCAACTTATCTTTAGAAAAGGTAAGGAAGATATTATCAGACTTTGAAACCCTTTGTCTTGCGCAAACGAAACCTGAATTGCCAATGAATGTCTAGCAAATGTAGGGTATACTCCCTCGGTTAGAGAACATTGCTTAAAACACTGGTAGATTGACAGTCTGATTAAAGTTTGCTTCAGAGGCCACCTGTGGTAAAAAGTGGAGATTTGTTCTCAAAGATGTGCTATCTTTATGAAAAAAAAAGGGTTGGAACTCCAAAATCTTACAGATGAGATGCTCACGAAAAAGAGAGTCTTTCGAAAAATTAACTTTCAATCCACAGTAGAAGCAGATATGAATGGAGCTTTAGTCGAGATCTGAAGCAGGATACTAATATCCGGAGGTGGAACCTGGTCCCCAATTGGGGGATCTTAAAAAAAAAAAAAAAGAAGCTTCTGCATCTGCCCAATGCGATATTTGGAAATAGTTGCTAATTACTTTGACAGTAGAAATATTGGATCTTTGTGAAACAATTCTGCCAAAAAAAAGTTTAAAATTGATGAAGAGGAGCTGAAAAAGGTCCCAACCCTCTGGGAGAAGCCCAAATGCTAAATCTTTTTTTCCATTTCAAAGGTAAACTTTTCTGGCATTTGGTTTCTGTGAGCAGGACAATATTTGAATAACTCTGTCAGCCTGGTATTCCTGTCAACTGTTGAAACTGGTAGAACCTGATGCATTACTAATGTCAGATGCTGAACCAAATGGATAGGATGAGGTGGTCGCTCCACTACAGAAAGCCTTTTCCTTACACACTGTGGAAGAGGTCACACTCTAGGAATCAGAAGGCCTGTGCCAAACATTCCGGAGGCTCCACTGGTAGTGTTAGCACATCCACTTGAGTCTGTGGTAATTTTCTACTAAGAGGAACTATGGTTATTTTATACAATAATGTGTGCTGGTCTTGATCTTTCATCCTGTTTTGCGATACTATCATTCTACTTTGCTGGGTTGTGACCCAATAACTTGCCTCAAACCCTTACAGAATCTAACTTGAAAGACAGTTTCATAACATCTGGGAAGTGTTGTGATTACAACAGTGGGTTTGCAGACTACACAAGACAGTATTGGTGTGCACACCAGAGTACTAAGCACTTAAAAGTCCAATCCCACCTGCATTCCCTGGACTGGCACACCCTACTGTTCACTTGTACTTGGCCACACCTACCTGTCTGTGTCAGCAGTTTATGGCACTTCAGCCACTAATGACATTGGGTTTAGTACTTCCAAATATTGTCTGCTATTCCTCAACCATGGCTGACTCTTTACTGCCCTGCTATACATAATCTTTGCTATGATAGTATCACACCCTTGCTGTATTGCTTCTACTTTTCTGCAATAAAGTGCAACATCACAGCCTGTATATAATGCTGCTTGTAAAACTTTGCCAACTGGATTACCTATCTTGAGGAATATTTTGACATGTTGTCTGTTGTATCTAAACCACCTTGTTGAGTCTCATAACTATGACTTCTGGAACATTGTGCTGGGACATTGTTTGTACAGTTCAATTGTGCACTAACAAATTTGTATTACATTGATCACCAAACTGGAATATTCCCGACTACTGCTCAAGTACTCGTATTACAGAATTGAAGGTTTCTTGTTTACTGTCCTACAACACTCATACCTGCTGCTGTGCGAACTTAATACTGTACTGTGTGTGCAGTAGGAGCTATACTGTAATGAATTAAGCTATACTGAAATGGGCTGCAATGTAACTGTCCTTAAATATCAGACAGCCACTCTGCTGTATTAACATTATACTGCTTTGCACAACTTCACTGTCTTTATATACTATACAGGTTTTTCTTCCTCTCTAAACAGACCAATGGTCATCAAATTCCATAACATCATAATGTATGCCACCAGATATTACTAGATCCCCATCTGCTGTCAAGTTTTCTAGCACTAAGCACCTTGAAGGCAGTGTATAAATGTGTTAGACAACCATTTACTACCACATATATTCACATGTGAGACATCCAAATACTAGTTACAACTGGAGACAAACTGGTCACCTATACACATACTAACACCATGCCTGCATACAGAAAAAACAAATGCAAAACTTTTCTCTGGTGTAGGTTCTCCAAAAATCACTTCCAAAACTGCTAATATCTCCTAAGAATAATATAGTAAATTTCTGCACTGCAGTCAAACCTCGGCAACATATTATACACCCATTCTGTATGACAGTTTTTCTAACACTAGCACCACAGACAAGAGTCACTAGTGTGGTTTGGTCAAATGCTACAGAATACAAGAGCAGTCCACCCACCATGATAATGTACTACAGGTATGAGACTCTAGCTCGGTACTCCAATGCACCACTCCCAAGGCTGAGCAAGGTAACAGTCAGCTGTATTTCAGGTGTTGGAATTCATCATACAACGTCCCTTCATCTCAAGTATAAATACCACACAATCATTGTTCATGTGGGTGTGAATGATGTGTGATGCACTCCATAAGACTGCATAAAGAGGAACATGGAACTCTTTGAATATATGTTTAAGACTGAAAGGAAACTAGTCCTGGAAACCATTCTACAGTCACAGAAATACTACAATACAAGCAACAGATTCCCAGCTTCAATAATTAGTTACTGGTCTCATTCTGAGGGGGCCCAAGTGTGTCTGCCAGGAGGATGACTACAATGTAAAATGGCCATGTCTGTTTCACTAGGGATGGCCTGCACTATCAAACCATGGCTTGTGCATACTGGCAAAACCATTATCTACACCTTAGTGCCATTTTAGGCAATGTCAGTCTACTCAAGCTACCAACCAACTGAATACAAATCCAATTCCGGCAAACATCAGTGTAACACTGCTCAATACTAGGAGCTGAAATAAGAAAATGTCCTCACTTGCTGACTTCACAACTCTATTAAATGTGAATATTGGTGTCTCCACTGAAATCTAATTGCAGTAAAGTGACAGCTACCCCTGCTTGCCTGATTTTATTGCCTATAATCATGAAGTATAGACAGCAGTAACTGTGGTGGTAGTGATGATAAGTCTACCGTAAATCACAATACCATCAGCTCCAGACTCACTGATGAGGACAATGACCTCAGACACCTTCATGTCGTAGTATCTTTCAACAAGACCTCGTATCATATCCTGGCCAAGTACACATCACTGTCCATGTGAACTAGTCAAGAAATATACCTTAAGTAACAGAGTCCCTCTCCATTAACCTAAATACTATCCTTCTAGGTAGACTAACTCTCTCCTCCATAAAGTGGCACATCTACATCTCTAAAAATAAATATGTTCAATACTTCCATGACTTTGTCGATGTAAATGCCCCTGATCAACGCCCCTCCCCCAACTGGAGGCACCAATGTACTTGAGTGTCCTCAGCAACACATCTCCTATCATCTCCAGTTCCACTGTCAAACAAACCCTCGCTGGTCATATCTGACCACCATACTTTACTCACCACATTGTTCCAGTGCAGGTCAAAACACAACGTTACGGATTCAAGGCCAGCCTCCTTGCATTCACGGATGGCTTGAGAAAGTTCAATATTCTCTCACTTCTCAATGGCCCAAGAATGCTGCATATCACAGAAAGTTACTAGGCTAATGGCCTAGTGCTCTTACAAGCCTGGCCAAGTTCTATCCTTATTTCCACAATCAGCACCTAATGCCAGTGCCCAAGAGCGACACAGGTGAAACTCCTGGAGTGTATTTACAGTTAAGCATCCAATCGTCCAGACTGCATTTGAAGAGTGCCAATAAGGTACTCTGACATGAAGTGGGAGTCTGTTTCAAAGGTGTGGTAACCTCTGGGAGACAAATCTGTCCCTCCAGCAGGTTCTATTAATGGCACATACCAGGATAAGGTCTTTTAGAGCAAGTATCCCGTGTACTATTTGACTTGCAGATATGCAGAATTTCCAATAAAGCAGGGTCAGAGACTGCCTTATATGCAAGGCAGTGATCGCCTCCGAGTAGTCTGTATGAAACAGAATAAAGTGACAGCAACTTCAGATAATCCGCACTGGACAAATGCTGAAGACTTTGAATTTTTCTTGTGAGGGACCTTTGTGGTTTCTCCAATTGCTGCAGGTGCTTGGAAAGGTACATACCAAAAGGGGCACTGTACTCAGTTATTGGCCTGATGAGGGAAGGAGTACAGAATTTTCTGAGGACATTCTGGTGAATAAAGGAACAAAAGCATTATTTTTTGTGTGCCTGAGTTTCCATTTTTGTTTTAAGAGTACAGTGTTATAACTTTTTTCTGGAGGCAATGCCCTTACTTAAAGATGAATACAGAATGCCCTTTTTACTACTGTGGAGACAAGGTGATCAAAGATAAGATTGCTGTCAACCTGTGTGCGTGCCCAGGTCAATCACCACTGAGTGTGTAACTTAGGGTGTTCCTATTGATGTGGCAGTTAACAGGAACATTGTTCTTACCGAAAGGGATAATACATTTTTTGCACAGTTTAAGGCCATGACTTTGGCACCAATTATTTGTTTGTGCAAGACCCTCTTGTAGAAAGTTGACATTTGGAAATTCTATGACCAGTCCCCAGTTTACAGTCATTAGCAAAATTTGTGAGCCACAGACCTTTAGTTTTGCCTGTACTTTGGAGACACGGACTCCAAACAGTAGAGGTCCCAAGAGTGATCCCTGTAGAACACCACTGGTTACAGGCTCGCTGATGGAGGTGGATTCCCGTATTTTGAATATATTGGTTCTATCAGTGACCCAGTTAGCAATCCTGGGTTAATTTGTCACTGATGCCTGAGTGGGTGATAGCCAAGCCTTGACTAAGTCTAGGTAGGCCGTATACATAGATTTCCCCTTTTCCAGGGCCTTGGTGACAGTCTCAAAGACATCTACCAGGTTTAACAGGCATGATCTCTCTTTGACAAATCCAAACTGAGTAGGGTCAAGTGTTTGGAGATTATCTATATCTTTGTTGATAAGGTCCAAGATAACTCGCTCCATGGCCTTGCAGATGGGGCTAGTCAGGCTAATAGGTCTATAGTTTCTGGGTTCGCGGAAGCACCACCTTTGTGCAAGGGAACAAGTGTGGCCATTTTTCATTCAGCTGGGATGAAGACTGCGCTTAGACCAGTGATGGCGAACCTATGACACGTGTCAAAGGTGACGAGCCACAACATTTTGGGTGACACCAGCGGTCACCAACACCAGAATTACCAAAGAAACTGCTTTACATTTTTTGCTTGTGTGAAGTGCATTGAATTATTTTGTGCCAGGAGTCCGTTCAACAACACTGCTGCAGAGGTAAGGAAGTTATTAACCTCAAAGACTATTTCAGTATACTTTCTTGACAGAGTCTGCAAAGGGCAGTGCTAATATTGTTTTCTCTTCGTGGTTACACTTCTGCAAAAGGCAAGTAGTCTGCATTTCTAGGAGTGTGCTGTTTTACATTCCTCTCAACTGTCCCTCTTAATCCCTCCTAAAACTGGCAATTTTTTAAACTTAACAATAGATTTATAGACTAATTGTACTTCAGAAAATGTATATTAATTCACATTCATTTTTTTTGGTCAGTGCTCAAATTAATAGCATGGTAGTTTAAAACTGTTCATATCTCTTATTTCCTGATTTGTCCCCGATTCTGTTAAGACTCATCCCTGATGTACTGAGAGTCATTCTGTTTTATTTAATTTATTTTTGTTTTGGGGGGGTGACATGCAAGCAGAGTCAAGTTAGGCATTTTCCAAATTTTTGACACGCTGAACACAAAAGGTTCGTCATCACTGTGATTGAAAAGAGTACCCAGTGGTAATCTAGCCAAAGTCTATACTCTCATCTCAACTCTTGCACAGAAGCTCATGTTCTAGTTTAGCCTGCAAACCCCCCCCCCCCGACAATGAAACCCTACCATAAAATATACAAAAGGAAAAAAGTTTAACCATTAATGAAAACAAAAATTCGGAGTACTATAATCAATCTCAAATGGGTTAAAAAACCCTGAGAAGCAAGAGTAAATCTTCCAATACTAATTATGAACTAGACAATATTACATCAGCAAATGACAATTACAACATATTATTAAATTACGTAAACAACCTCAGAAAATACCAGTATTGCATCAAGCTCATCTTTAAGTGTCATCCAATCAAACCCAGATGGTATACTGAACATCATTGCAGATAAATTTATTTCCAACTTCTTCCTTCTGTGACCTGCAAACTTCCCAGTACAAAGTATCCAGTCCATACCCCAAGTATTCATCTCTTTATATATGCTAAAACACATTCTACAACCAAAAGCACCAGCCAAGGAGTCTAAGTAACATAATGAGCTGTTTCTTAGTATGAAACACCCCTCTCAAACTTTCTCCTTAAAGTACCCAACCACAGCCTCTCCAATGCCCACGTACCAGAAACCTGGAGAACATTTGTAGTAGTTATCCTTCAGAAGAGAGGCCCTATTAAGGATCATGGCCACTATAGATCTATTAGCCTCACTAGCGCCATTTGAAAGGTAGTAGAACAAAGTTCCCAAAACTGAGCCTTGGGGTACGACACTGGAGACAAGTCCTTTGGAGGATAATGTCCCAGCAGATTACAAAAGTACCTCAAATAGGGACACAGGAAAGCTACAACTCTTAGACCCTAACCAGTTTGGCTTTATAAAAGGCAGACCACGCCTATTAAACTTAGATGACTCTGAAAATTTAAAAGAAAAAGTATACGAGGGCAATACCATGAACACAGCTTACCGTGGTTAGCTAAAGGTTTAGACACTACACCACATGATGGCATCACTGACAAGCTGGTCAAATTCAATACAAATCCCTATATTTGCCAACTGACTCAATGAGAAATGAGAAAACACTCTTAGATCTAATGGGACACTATCCTCCAAGGGAATTGTCTCCAGTGTTGTACCCCAAGTCTCAGTTTTGGGAAAACTTATTTGGCATCTACATCTCTGATGTCAAATCTGACAAAGGCCTTGAAATGACCAAGCTGGCAAATAAGCTTGAAGCCATCATTAATTCCCCTGAAGACAATCTGTATCCTTCAGGAGGCCTAACTTGAACAAACTCATTAAGTTAGTATCATGATCAAAAACAATGCCAAAAACAGTACCATATAGTATAAAAAAAAACAAAATTCTCACATACCTACCACATAAAGGACAGCCCTTACTTAACACACAAATGTCCCTGGAGACCTAACTGTCCTCATGTGCAGCCAAACTGCTTTGACCACTATGTATATACGGTTAAGGTCTTCTACCTCACCCAGTAGATTACAAAGGGTATCAGGCCCACACTAGATTATGCACTCTTTGGCCCATATTTGTTCAAGCACATAATCCAACTTGAAAATCTTCAGTGGTTTCTCAATACAAAATCTCGAGTATGAGCTCCCTATGTTACCCACAGAATCTAAAAGCCCTATCAGTCTTGTAGACTATGTGGTAATCGATGTGTGGCACATAAAACTGTAAATAATCTAGTTCCTCTTGCTCTATTACATATTTTTAAGACTGGTATCAACATAAATACAAGACCATGGAACCTAAATCCATACTGCTATGTAGACAGGACTTGCTGGCAATGACATCTCAGTCTCTCTCAAATATTGTTTTAAAGAAAGCAGGAACTTTTTCCTAAGCATGTACCCTTCACTATTTTCAGCTCTAACTATAGAAATGGATTTGAAATCTCAAATTTACCTCAAACCTAGCCACCACCCCCACACACACACACCAAGCCTTACAGAAAAGATTAGCTGGATGTACCAAGTGAGATTACACTGGCTAGGGCTTCAAATGACTTAACTCCTATATCAACTAGCAGAAAGTTATGAGCATACTGTTCCAGAACCTTCCTCCAGTGTGCAAAATGGTGGAGGAAGAAACAATTTCTGTTGATACTTTCCCTATCAGCCTGAAGTAGTTAGGCAGGACTGCTTCACTCTAAACTGCTTATGTCTATGACATGGTAGGACAAGCCTACCTTTCAAGTAAAATAATTTGTAAGGTAATTCCTTTGAAACAAATAGGCTGGCTGATTACCTAGTATTGCCTTTCCTCTCAAGCTAAGGTAGAAGACAGGGAATGAAAATTCTTAAAATTTATTTTATTTATCTTTTGTTGACTGGATTAGTCCCACTAGGCTTGTGGCCTCTTCAGGGAAGATCCAAGGTGGCATTTTCATTACTGAGGGAAATTTGGCCAGGGCACCGGGGAATTTCCCTATTCTTTTCAATAGGTGTCGTGAGACTTGTTACATACACCTGAGATACAACCAACTCAAGCAGGTAGAACCTCAGTTTAACATCTCAAAGACATGCGTTGCTCTAAAGAAAGCAGATATGTATACTAAATGGTAACAACGGAAAATGTTACTATGTTTTTTTTCTTTTCTAATGACGTATGTATACTAATGTTATTTTTTGTGATGATGTAATAAAGATTTAAAAAATATAACCGAAAAGTGTGCTACTTTCTGTAAATATTATTTTCAAACCTTGCATTGTCCTACTGACTAACCCTTACTGGAATTGTGGCTTTATTTGAGCTAAAATACTTCCTACTGATTTAACCTTGCTCAAATATCTCTTTTACCGTTGTTTTCTACATAAAGTGAGTGTGTAAACGCCAGGCAGTCAGACTAACACCCCCCCCCACACTTACCTACTAAGTCTCCCAGTGAAACAGCTCTGCAAAAAGCAAAATTCCTGTGAATCAGCTGCCAGTGAAATTTTCAGCAAGGTCATTATAAAATTACTTGCATCTGTAAGCACAGCAACAGAAACGGCAGTGGGAAAGTGCTTCCTTAGCCCAGTCCCCTTCCATTTTTTAGTCGTTAGCCTTCTAATTCTGTAGTCCTGTAACAGACCCCCTGCTTAACAACTTTTGCAGTGTGTTTTCAGAACTCAGATCTCCCTTCCTTATCACTGCTCTTTGGGTAGCTCGTGTTCTTCCTTTGCCCTATTCTGCCTACACACTCTACAGCCAAAAATTACAGATTGTTTATCGAGCTCACTCACCTACACCATGTGGTGCAGCCAGGCTCTGTTCGCCCTCACTACCACTCTGGCTCACTTTGTTCCCCTACCTTACTCCCATTCCCACCCACCCCAGTTACAATTTCCTTTATACCTTCCACTCCCTCCCCTTCCTTTCCCAATCAGCAAATAAACAACTCCCTCCCACATTCTTACTTTACATCACTTCCGTTTCCATCATCCACTTACAACTTCCTGCCTAAATAGACATTCTGCACTTGAACCACTATAATACTATGTCTCATCTAAATCCCCACTACACCTATCCAAATATGCAACACCTTATCATTACTACCACACTCCTCCTCTCTGCCCTCACCTCTCATCACATACAACTTTACAACCCACTTTCATGCTCTCCTACTTCTGATAACTATGAAACCCTTTCAACAACATCCTTCTTTAATAGCTCTCTGCCCTTTTCAACCTCTCCATCCCCATCTTCATAAACTGCCTAGACTTTAAACCCCCCCACCCTCTTACAAACCTAGACCCAAGTTACATAAATTGCTTCATTATATTACTTTACTCTCTATCCCCAGCAGCAATTTACTTGTATCTGGGGACATCCACTCCAACCTTGGCCCCACTCCCTCTCAAAATAATCACACATCCACTCCCTCCCCAATACCCTTAACCAACCTCATACAATAAACGCATGCTTACCAAAGTGCATGACAATATACTCTCTAAATATTCAAAGCCTTACTAACAAAATCAGAGTTTCATTCCTGGATAGCCCATACAACTCCTCACATCCTCTCCTTATCTGAAACCTGGCTTAAACCACACATTACCAGTACTGAAATTCTCCCACCAGGCTATACTGTCTATCGTTCTGACAGAATTCAAGAAAAGGGGGTGGTGTAGCCATTCTTCATTCTAATAACCTTAACCTATCACCTTTATCCACAACCATCCCAGACTTTCACCCAGCAGAAAGTATCATCTTTAACTGCCACCTTAATGCTCACAAGAAATTGGCCATTGCTTCCATCCACATCCCTCCTAGGAATAATTTGTCCACCTTAGAGAATATCCTTAACTGGTTTTCCCACAATATACCCTACGAAGCCATCATTTTGGGATATGTTTACTTAGATTGGTCAAAACATAAAACTGACTCTCCACAACTGAGTATCAACCTACATGGTTTCCATCAACGGATAGCTACCCTTGGCCAGTCTCCATAAAAACTCATCTTCCAGCTCCATTTTAGACTGGATACTCACCAACTCCCCCACCACTACCACAACCCCACAACGATACCAGACTGCCTTAGTAACCAACATCCCACCCCTGTCCTTAGATACACCCCCACCCCCCAAAACCCCACCTTTACAGGGACTGTCAAAAACTCTCAAACTTGAATGCAACCCAGTTCAGCTCCCTTCTTTCCAGCACAGACTGGTCTATCCTTAAACAAATCCCTCTTAATGATGCAGTAACCATGTTCAATAGCATCTTCCTGAAAACCATTAACTCCCTTGCTCCCTCTAGGAAGATCAGAATAAAATCCAATCATGCCCAATGGCTATCAAGATAACCCAGGTCCTCTACTCCACAAATATAGGCATTCTAGGAATACAACAAAAAACAAACAAAAAGTCCTTTTATAACTCTGCACAGCTCAACAGCAAAGCTAACCCTCGGAAATTGTGGTCAACTTTAAACAGAATTCTTTCTCCTGGTTGCCCCCTCAACTCCCTGCCCTTACTCTGACGCATCACCGCTGGAAACAGCAACACTTCATGGACTCCATCCAAAAACTCTTACCGACCAACTAAACACTACTTCTCTGCCTAACCCTCCCAACCCCTCTAGTAATACTCAATTCTCCTTATACTCTTGTCCCTACCTCCTACATCAGATCTCTTCTTCAAAAGCTTAAACACTGCTCTCCCTCCACCGACAACCTACCTCCTATCTTCCTCAAAGTTGCTGCCGATTTCATTGCCTATTCTGTATCTATCCTAATCAACAGAGAGATTCAGGAATCCACTGTCCTTACCCTATAGAAATCCTTCATCATTCCCCTGCATAAAGGTGGAAACTCTAAAGACCCATCTAACTATTTGCTCCATAGCCATCCTATCCCCCCCCCTAAGATTCTTGAAAACTTCATATACTCACAGCTTCTCAACCATCTCCTCCAGAACAACCTTCTCACTCCCACTCAACATGCCTTCTGTCCTAACCATAACACCACTACTGCTCTCTTATCCTTCACACATACATAAACTCTTAACCAGTCTCGTCCTTGACCTTACCAAAGCCTTTGACACCATCACCCATCCCCTACTACTATAAAAGCTTGAAAATCTAAATCTATCTTCTTCCATGGCTTGGTTCTCCAGTTATGTATCCTGCAGGCAGCAATCTGTCAAATGGCATTCTTCCACTTCTCCATTTATATCTGTTCCTACTGGAGTACCACAAGGTTCCATCCTGGGGTCCTCTCCTGTTCAATGTCTTTACCAATGATCTCTCTACATCCTTTAAAGAATCTTCCCTCATCCAATATGCTGACGACTCAACCCCGATCTCTATCTCTGACAATATTTCTAAACTCCACACTCTAACTCAATAGGTATTTCTATCCACTGAACAATGGCTATCCAATAATCTACTTATTCTTAACCCCAAAAAGACCAAACTCTTACTGTCTCGATCTCTCACTCACCACAAATCTACCTTTGAAATTACATCCACTAATAAGACTATAATCCAACCAGAAGCTCACACAACTCTTGCGGGTCATCACTGATGAACTCAAATTCAATTTCCACCTACTCAAAGGTATAAAGACAAACCAGAAACTTGGGTTACTATATTGCAATAAAAAATGTACCACAAATGCTAGACTCTCCCCTTGCTCAGGCCCTTCTCCTTCCCTCCTATATGCTTCCCCTGTACTCACTAACATTCAAACCACGACCTTGAACAAACTCCAAAAAACCTACCACAAGATAGCTAGGTTTGTTACAAACTCACCTTATAATGCAAATCACTGCCTTGCTTTAAACTCACTCCAGTGGCTTGAATCCCCCCAGCTTCTACTTCTATCTCAACTTCAAATACTACATTTCATTCTCAATAAGCCTTCATCCTGTCCTACTCTCTCTTCCTTCGTCTCTATCTATATGCCACCTTGGACTCTCCGCACCTCTAGTCAGCAACTACTGCTCACATACCAACTCAAAAAAACTATAGGCAAACTCCTATATAAATATGTCATTGCACAAGCTTGGAACAAACTCCCTACAGATATACATTCTATCAATCACCCAGTACACTTTAAAGAAAAAGAAAATTTCACTTACTTAACTCCAAAGTTTGTCATTGTCAGGCCCCAACTTAAGTACCCCACTGTATAACTTTCTTCCTCCCTCCTCTCACATAAGTACTCCATTATTATTGGATACATATTAATGTTTATTAATATATTCTATTGGTCAAAACTCTGCTTGTACATTATGTAAATATAATCGCTTCTCTCATTAAAAAAAAAGTGCATACACTGTTTCTATCATTATTTACATTTTTTGTATAACTTAGCTTTTCTGTTTGAATTTTGATGCTAAAATATGAATTTCTGTAATTTGTTCATGTATTGAAGCTTTTCTCTTTGGGTCTCCACTGAAAATGGACCACAAGCCCAGTTGGACACACCCGGTTAACAAATGTCAATCAAGCAATGAAACAGAGTTACAAAACATCTCCTTAGTTACTGAAGTACTCAATGACTAAAAAGAAGTTATGTACTCACCATAACATTCTACGTTTGTAGTTCATCTCGCCCTTCATTCTTACATGTGGGTTTGGAGCAGATCCTCGGCTCCGACTCTGACAATTACAAAGCTTAAAGTCTCTTAAGTTGGCTCGTGGCAAGGTAGGTATCCCATAATGCAGTGGAATCAATCCTCAGATTTTGTTTGCTGCTAACTATAATAGAAATTAAGTGTACTGTACCCTCGGGTAAAGGAGGAACAATAGTGAAAGCTCTCCAACATAAGGAAGGAGCAACATTTCTACCAGGTCCCCTAAGACTATATGGACGGGGGGTAGGTGGGTGGGTTTTTAAGAATGAAGGGTGAGATGGACTACAAACATAGAACATTATAGTAAGTACATAACTTTTTATGTAGTCCTATCTAGCCTTCATTCTTACATGTGGGACAGCGTCCCTAGCACCTTTTTCTCGGGTGGCTCACGGAAATGCACTCTTGAGCACCATGGAACCAAAGGAAGCTCGGTCCCTGGAGGCCAATCAACTTTGTAATGAGTAATAAAAGTATGTGGGCTTGCCCAAGTTTTGGCTGAACAAATACTGTCCATTGAAATCCTGGCTTGAAAAGCAGTGGATGTTGCTACTGATCTGGTTAAATGACCTCTAACTTTGAAGGGAAGTTCCTTGTTATTGGAAGAGTATATAAAAGTTATGCAATTAGAAAGCCAATTAGATAATGTGATTTTTAGAGACTGGCATACCCTTTCTTACCTCTGAAAGGGATATGAAAAACTGGTCTGACTTCCTGAATTCTTTAGTTCTGTGGAGAGAACATCAGTTGCCTATGTACATGAAGTTGGTGAAGTCTGTCTTCTGCCTCGGTATGGTTAGAGAAAAATACTAAAAGTTCAATTGTTTGTCCCCAAGATTTGCTCCCAATCTAATATTAACCAAAGGAAGGGTTTGTTCGAAGAGAAACCCTGTCTTTATGGAAGATCAAATAAAGAGGCTTGACTGAAAGCAGCTGCATCTCTGAAACTCTTCTAGCCGAGGTTATAGCTACCAGAAGAATAGTCTTCCAAGAGAGGAATTTCAAATCACAAGAGGATGAAGGTTCAAAGGGTGGTGAGGGTAAGTGTGAAAGGACAAAATTTAAATCCCAAGGAGGGACAGGTTCTTTAAATGGAGGTCTTAGTAAGGAAGTGCCTTTCAAAAAGGCTTTACACAGTCTATGTGCCATCAAGTTAGATGTATGCTGTCCTAAGTGGAAACTGGAAATACCTGCTAGCTGAACTTTAACTGTGGCAGCAGCTCAGCCTTGTTGGAAGAGTTCTGAAAGGAAGTCCAGAATTAAAGAAATTGGGGCAGTGAAGGGATCTATGTTTTTGGTCTGTGCCCAAAGAGAAAATCTTTTCAATTTACTAGCATATAGTTTCCTGGTAGAAGGCATATGAGAGGATATCAAGAGGTGTTTTACTGCTGGAGTGAAGTCCTGAAGCCTAAGGTTGGAAGTGGAGCAGCCAAGCTGTCAACTTGAGGGCCTGGAGAGAGGGATGGAACGTTCCTGACATGTGTCAGCAGGTCTGGAATTGGGTCCAGAATCCATGGATCCTCCAGTAGATGAGGCCCGAGAAAGGGGAACCAAATCTGATGGGGCCAGTAGAGAGCTATGAGAATCATCTTACTTCCCAAAGGTTTTGCTTTCTGAATGACGTTTGACATGAGGGGAAATGGGGTAAAAGCATAAAGAAGCTCTGAGGGCCAAATGTGGACAAGTGCATCTCTCGGTGTCCCCCCTGGAGGGGGGATCAGGGCAAAGTAGCTGCTGCATCTGGTGTTCATAAGGGTGGCAAAAAGATTGCAGCAAGGCTGGCCTCATTTGCAGAAGATCTCTTCTGCTATGTTCTGATTCAGAGACCACTTGTGAGGCATCAAAATTGCCCTGCTGATCTTGTCGGCTATCACACTGGACTTTCCTGGGATGTGCGTTGTGACTAGAAAGCATTGGGAAGATACTCCCTAATGCCAAACCCTCAGAGCCTCTTGACGAAGTAGGCAAGATCTGGTTTCACCTTGTTGGTTTATATACCATAGCAGTAACATGTTGTCTGGCTGGATTGCAATCGTTCCTAGAGGTAGAGAGTTGTGGAGTGCTTGCAACACCAGAAGCACTGCTCTCATCTCTAGAACACTGATGTGCAAATGGGTCTCGTGTTCTTGCCATATGCCTTGGACCGTCTTTCCCAGATAATGCCCCCCCACCCCCCCAATCTGGGAAGCATCTGTGGTCACAGTAGTAACAGGTTGATGTGGAACGAATGGTCTCCCGATGGTTAACTCACTGGATTGAATCCACCAACGAAAATCCTTCTTGCAAATTTCTATTATGATTGGGTGAGACAGAGGAAGTTCTTGAAATGACTACTGGGAGAAGAGTAACCACTGTAGGATTCTCATGCGCATCCTGGCTAAAGGAACAAGGGTTATGGTTGAGGCCATTGTTCCCACTAGTTTGAGCACCATCTTTGCTTTGACCTTGTTTTTGGGAAGAAATCTTCTCTCCTGGCTACCCTCTTATCACACCAACCTTGATAACTCTCCTATATCCCCTACTCTCCCCCACTTCACACCCACCCCCCTAACAACTGGCCCACCTTCCCCATCTCACCCTCCCTATATAATACTGTGTGTTATTCACTATCACAAATTTAAATACATTAACCTCATACTCTCCCCCTCTAAACAGAAACTTAAACTCATTACCTACCACCTCTTTTGCACTAAACCCGTCATACCCATCACTCTCCTACCAGATTCCTCTAAACAGATTCTTCTAAACATGCTAAACTCTCTCGCCTCCCTAAGAAAAATAAGGATCAAATCTAATCCCACACCCTGGCTCTCCAAACATACCCTCTCCACCATGAAAATCAGACTCCACCTGGAAAAAATGGTCAAAGTCAATCTTCCACTCTCCTCCTCAAATTTAAAGAACTAAGAAACCTTATTAAAAAAACTCATTGTCCAAGACAAGAAAAATACTTCCTAGAGGCTCAATCAACCCATACTTCCAACCCCCCAAAATCTTGGCACTCCATAAATAATAATCTCTACCCCTAACCTTTTCCCCTGATAAATCTCCTGTAGAAATAGCCTCCCTAATAAACAATTCCTTCATTGACTCAATCCGCAAACTAACCCCTAGTGACACCAACCATCCTCATACCCCCACCCCTACCTCCACCAACTCCCACTCTACCTTTTCCCTGAAACCAGCTCCCACAGCTTACATAAAATCCTTTCTGCTGAAGCTTAAGTCATGCTCTCCCTCACTTGACAACTTGCCCTCCCATTTCTCAAACTTGCAGCCAATATCATAGCTTATCCAGTATCCATCCTTATAAACCGCTCCATTAAAGAATCCATAGTCCCAAACATCTGGAAATCCACCACATAAAGGAGGAAACTCCACCGACCCAGCTTATTTCCGACATATAACCACCCTCTCACCTTTTTCTAAAATCCTTGAAAAATGCATTCACTCTCAGCTTCTCTAATACTTACTCCAGGAAAATCTCCTCACCTCCTCTCAACATGGATTTAGGCCCCACCACAGCAACTCAACTGGTCTCCTTTCCTTTACACAGACCATAGCCAAAGCCAGAGATGACAACAAGCTGGTGGCATGCCTATTCCTCAACCGCTCTAAGGTTTATGACACTGTCTCCCACCCTAAGCTTCTTTAACTGAGCTCAACCTCTCTGCTTCCACTATTAACTGGTTCTCCAGATATCTTACTTACAGACAGCAATCTGTTAGATGGATGTCCACTTGCTCTCCCTTCTTACCTAACAGGTGTTCCCCAAGGATTCAACCTAGGCCCCCTTCTCTAATATTTTTACTAATAACCTTCACTCCACTTGCTGTACATCTACTCTAATCCAATACGCTGACAACTCTACTCATCACCCACTCCAACAACCCTACTGACCTCCACTCCTTGACAAATCTCATTTAACACCATTGAACATTGGCTCATCCATAACCAACTTATCCTTAACCCAAAGAAAACCAAGCTACTCCTCTTTCTTCCAAAATCAATGGCCAGTCTTAGAACATTATTCTCTATCTCTTCTCTAGATAACACAACAATTCATGCGGATTCTCATACCAAACTGCTGGGGGTCATTATTGATGAACTGAAATTTGACATTCACATACAGCAGTCCATAAAAAAGACCAACCAAAAACTTGGACTGTTGTACAAAAACAAAAAATTCTTGCCTATTGCTTGTAGGACCTCCCTTGCCTTCTCTACTCCCCTATTCTTATTCACCTCCAAGCAAACCTTTTAACTAAACTCAGACATACAATCACATCGCTAGATTTGCCAGCAACCTACCATACAAATCTCACCATTGCCTTGCCCTCAAACAACCGATGGCTTGAATTCCCTGAACTTCTATTATCTCTGCTTCAAATTACACATTCCATACTGTATAAACCTGCCAACTGCCCCTCCCTATCTAACCTCTTATCCCCTTACAAACCCTTTTGATCCCTCCACAGTACTGACCAAAACCTGCTGGACACCTTAAGACCCAATAAAACCATAGGCAAATTACTTTACAAATGCTCTAGGTCTCAAACTTGGAACAAGCTCCCTAATCATCTACGCTCCATCCACTCTCCCAACATTTTTAAAAGAGAACTAAAGAGCCACCTAGCCAACTCTCAATCTTGTACCAGTCACAGCCCCACCTAAGTCTTCTTCTTTCAGCATTACATCTTCTGTATCACACATATGTAAGTATTGTATAACTTTGTAGATATTTGTATTGCATTTTATTTGATTTTTAATTATTGTAGCATTGCTATACATTTTTGTAACTTTTTTCTTTATATCGGAGCTTTTTTCCTCGGGTCTCCACTGAAAATGGGCCCACATCCCAGTGGACCAACCCAGTTAACAAAAGAGAAACAAAATAAATAAATATCTGTTTGAGATTCGCAATTCTGTCGGTGGGAAGGCGTGCCATCATTGAAACAGTCTTCTGCGCCTATAAAAGTAACATGCTGACAGGGCGACAAGGCAGATTTTTGCAAGTTTATTGTAATGCCTAGCTAAGCAAACTTGTAGAGTCATGTCTCTGGCCTGTTGAAGTAGATGCTTGGTGGTGGTAGTTAGGAGCCAGCCGTCCAGGTATGGAAACAATCGGAATCCCAGACGTCTCAAGTGAGCCGTTACTACTGCCATACATTTGAACACTCTGGGAACTGTAGTGAGACCAAAGGGCAGAGCACAAAAAGTACAGTTGTGTACACTTACATAAAATCCAGATGTTCAAGTGAATTCACTGTTGCAGTCCTAACATATGGGGTTATCTGGTTCCTGGTAGCCCTCAGTCAACCCGAATACCAGTCCTTGGCATGCGATGTTGGCTGCCATCGGTTGTAAACGGATGTCAGAATGTCAGGTATAAAGGGAGGTGGCAGATGCCATTTCCTCAGTTTTTCTTGCCTTAACTGTCAGGAGCCCTCCAAAAGAAGACCAAACCAGGAAGGAAACACCCTGGAAAAAAGCTATCCAAAAATACCACAAGTATTCTGTGCCTTAGGAAAAAAGGGGGAATGGAGGGTGGGAAACCAGGACTGCAACAGTGAATACACTTGAACATCTACATTTATGGTAAGTGTACACAACTGAACTATGTTATTCGTGTTTCACTGTTGCAGTCCTAACATATGGGTTGATTCCCAAACCCAGGAAGAAAACAAAAAGGGGGAGGAAGAATCACAGTTTAAGGATTGGTAAGGAGGCTTTGCAAAACTGCAGAGGCAAAACCAGCCCTAGACTTAGAAAACAAAGATAGGTTGTAATACTTTGTGAAAGTATGGACAGAAGACCAAGTGGCTGCTTCTAGAATATCCCTAGTAGGCACACCTCTCAAATAAGCTGCATAGAGGCTGCTCTAGTAGAATGGGACCTAATACCCTGGGGGGAACCTTTCCATGCTGCAGGTAACAAAAGTGAACACAATCAGCAATCCATTTGGAGATGGTTTGTTTGGAAATAGCTTTACCCTGAGCCCCAAGAGCAAAACTAACCAACAACTACTCAGACTTACGAAACGGTTTAGTCCTATAAGTAAAATCTCAACTGTCTGTGCACATCAAAGGAATGCAGAATCCTTTCCCCTTTATTATGGGGGTTATTGAAGAATGTAGGCAGATGAATAGACTGGTTACGTGTCAGACTTTAAACCACCTTAGGCATAAAGGAGGGATTAGTTCTCAGAGAAACCCGGTCTGTATGAAAAATAATGAAAGGTTCTACTGCCATTAAGGCTTGCAGCTCCGAAACCCTTCCGGCGGAAGTAATAGCCAAAAGAAAAACAAACAGTCTTCCATGAAAGGAACTTAAAGTCTGCAGAGACAGCAGGTTCAAAGGAAGAAAGAATAAGCTTCTCCAGGACAAAATTAAGATCCCAAGCAGAAGTAGAGCTCTTCTGGGAGGTCTAAAATTGCTAGCTCCCCTCAGGAACTGTTTCATCAAGGGGTGAGAAAAAATTGGTTGCTCAAAAGAACACTGAGCAGAAATTGCTGAAGCATGAATCTTAAATGAAGAAAAGGAAAGTCTACCATTAAGCAAACCTGCTAGACAATCAAGAATGAGTGAAAGAGAAGGATTAGAAGAGTCTTCTCATTTAGCCTGCATCCAAGAGCAAACGCTCTTCCATTTATCTGCATAGGATATCGTGGTGCTAGGCCTCCTGGCCTCATGAAGAACTTCAACCACCTGCTGGGAAAGATTTAAAGTATTAGCCAGGCAGTTAAACACAGAGTTTGAAGAGGAGGATGCAGAAACTTTCCCCCTTCCTGAACCAACAGATCCTGTACAAGGGGAATATGCCAAGGCTGCAAAGAAGGGGTTACACCAATGCTGCCTGGGCCACTCTGGTGCTATAAGAATAGCCTTTGGTTTTTCGTCCCCCATCTTTAGCAGCACTCTGGGAAGAGGCATAGGAGGGAATGCATAAATTGAGAGTTGTGTCCATGGGAAAGACAAAAGCATCCGCTCTCCATGCTTTGTCATGAAACTCCCTGGTGCAGAAGGTTGGAGGGAGATGATTGGTGTGAGAGGAGAAAAGATCTACCTGAGTGCCCCAATGCTGAGTGATGTGATGGAAAATGATCTTGTTCAGTTGCCACTCATGAGGATCCAGAACATGTCTGCTCAATTGATCTGCCAAGGAGTTTAGCCTCCCTGGAAGATACTGGGCTACGAGATGTATGCCCATGGAAGCCAAGAACCATAGTTTCATGCTGTGTCTGCACAAAGGGTAAGAGTGAGTCCCCCCCCGCTTGTTGATGTACCACATGACTGTGTGGTGCTGTCTGTCCTGATCAGAAGAGTCCCAGGGTAGAGTAGGTTCTTGAAAGCCAGCAAGGCCTGCTGCACTGCCATCAATTCTTTTAAGTTTATGTGCACATGAATCTTTTGGGTGCTACAAGTCCCTTGTATACCTCTGCCTTCCAGATGCGCCCCCATGCATAACCTGAGGCGTCCGTGGTGAGAGTCTGGCTGGCAGGTGGTGGGCAGAAAGGCAGACCTTGTTCTGAGAACAGGCTGTCGCCCACCAGAGAAACTCCAGTTGTAGACAGGGAATAAGGGGAAGAATCAAGTCCAAGTCCTGTGTGTGTTGACACCAAAGGTTCTTGAGGTACCATTGAAGTTCTCATATGCAGCCTTGCATATGGGATCATCAGGATACATGAAGCCAGGAACTCCCATTGCTTGCAGGAATTGCCTTGCAGAGAGCTGGGTCATGGTTGCCAAGTTCTTGAAATAAGCCGTCAGATCATGTTGCTTGTTTTGAGGGAGGAATGCCATCTGGGTGGCTGCATTTAGACTCACTCCCAGGAAAACAATCTCCCTTGTAGGAACCAACTTTGACTTCTTGTTGAGTGTGTAACCCAAAGTGAGAATGTTCTTCACAAAGTCCAAATCCTTTTATAACTGTTCTGGGGAGTTTACTTGAATGAGAGTCGTTCAGGCAGGGATACATTTGAATGTTCCTCTGCCTGCATAAAAGCAATGGCTGGCGCCAGGCACTTTGTGAAAACTCTGGGAGCAGTAGACAAGCGAAAGGGCAGCACAGAGAATTGGAAGTGTTGCTCCCTAGCCCTGAAATGAAGAAACTGCCTGCAACTTTCCCTTATTGGGATGTGCAGATAAGCCTCATTGAGATCCAAAGTTACCAGCCATGAATCCTTGTCCAACATTGGCAGTAACTGTTGAAGAGTGAGCATCTTGAATATGGGAATCACCAGAAAAGTGTTTAGAATAAACAGATCCAGAACAGGGCCGTCAGGTGCCTCCTTTTTCGAGTACCAGCAAAAGTCTTTCATAAAATCCTAGGCCTGCCTGATTTTCAGGAACTGGCTCTATAGCCCCTATAGTCAGTACAGAAGAAATTTGCTTCTCTACCTCTGCCCTGAGAGTTCTGGGAATGTCTGGGTAACCTTGTAGAACAGGGAAGGTGTGAAACTAAAACCTGTAACCTTGGTTTACTAGGCTGAGTACCCATTTGTCATCTGTGATGGTTGACCATTCCCCTGCGAACCCGGCTAACCTTCTCCCCAAAGGAAACCCTGGGCCCACAGAGGTAGGCACAAGAAGGCCGGAGTCATTGAGAATGCTTGCTTTGGGAAGATGGCTTAGAACTCCCTGATTTAGCAGGAGGATGCCATTGTTTAGTCTTTTGACTCTGCCCTCTGGAAGATCTAAAACTCCTAGGCCTAGAGCAACACTGCTTGCTAGGATCAGGGAAAGACCAGTTCTTGGAAGGATAATGCCTACTAAACCGAGGAGCCTGAACCTGAAGGAAAATCTTTTACAGCTTGCATAGATTTCGCCTTATCCTCCAATTTTTTCAGTACCTCCTCAGCCTTGTTACCAAAAAGGTTGTATTTGTGCAAAGAAACATCCAGCAATTCAGATTTTACAGGTTCAGAGAGAGGCTGCTCCCTAAGCCAAGCATGCCTTCTAATAACGGAACCAGTGGCTGCTGCTCTGCAGGAAGCCTCCAAGGTGTCAAAACCACAATGAAGAGAATGATTACTAACCAGAGTGGCAGAATTTAGTAAATCTTGCATGTCCTTTGTTCTCTGACATGGAAGGAATATCCCCCCAAGCTTAGTCTTAATAGCCTCCAAAGTATGCTGCTGATACTCAAGCATGTGAAAAAGACAATTCACAGATCTAATGGCAAGAGTTGCAGAAGTATAGACCTTTTTACCCCACCTGTCCAAGGCCCTAGACTCCTTATCAGAAGGTGCAGGGTTTTTAGCAATAGTAGCCTTAACATCCTTGGGAACTTGAGAAATAATCTCAGGATCAGCAGTAGGGTTTCGAAAAAGAAATTGATGAGACTCAGGAACCTTATAATATCTATCAGGTTTTCTGGGAGCAGGAGGAACAGAATTAGGAGTTAAAGAATTTTCCATGAAAACATCATCCACAACTTCCAAAACGTGAGGTATATACAGAGGTTTATGCTGTGGCAAATCTAAAAATTCCCAGATCTTCTTAGACTGAGGGAAATCCTGACTTTCCCCATTTAAAGTGCTCCCTAAGAGTATTCAAAGTATCCCCAAATGGAAAAATCTTCTGGAGGGGAGGCAGAGGGGCTAGAATCCTCAGCATCAGAATCCTCAAAGCAAGAAAAAAGTTGAGAATTTCTATCCTCACCAGCAGAAATACTGGAAACCTCAGAATCTGATTCAGACAAAACATCAGGAGACAATTCCCTAGCCCTCTTGGAAGGGGGGGGGGGTTGAGAGCCCTTAATGAGGGTAAGATAACCAGCCATCTTTACCAACTGGGACTGAGGTACAGGAGAGGAGGGTGACACCCGCTTGTGGGTAGATTTGCGGCTGAAAGGTTTGCTAGTAATCCAGAGGGACTCAGGAGGCCTAGCAACTGCAGACGTCTGAGCTAAGGTAGTTGGTCTGGCTCTGGTCTCATGTCAGAGAAGAGGCGTCAGAAGCCGGTGCCTGCATAGCGGCTCAGGACCCATCTGAGGTGGCAACAGGCGGAGGGGTCTGAAGACAGGATAGCAGCCTATGGCATGAAGGACTCTGTAAAGGTCTCGGCAGAGGCCTGAGGCTGAAATTCTGCAGACTGTAGGGGCTGCAAAAGCACCTCACTGGGCCGACAAACAATTTCACCGGCGCGTCATCAGCAGCTTTAACTCTAGGCCTGTTGGGGTCCTTGTCCTTGCGTTTCCTAGGTATATCCGAAGTTGGGAGGCCAGAAGACACCATACCGATGAACTTAGGCCAGACTCCAAAATGCTTATATAAAATCTTAGCTCTATGGCATATGGTAAGTGGGTTGAAGGAAGCACAGAGATCACAGTTAAAGACATCGTGCTCAAGGCCCAAACAAGTTATACAATAGGAATGAAAATCACGGTGCAGAATCTGTTTTCCACAGGCAAGACAGTTATTAACTTTATCGGACATTCGTTAAAGCAAGAAAAGGGGATCCCCAATGGGGTACTTATCTGAAGGAGTTTTCAACTTGGTAGTCTGAATGCAGAAAGAAGGTAAATGACTGACCGGCACTAGTGCAAATTGCATCTGCTTCCGGCTCCGAGGCAAGAAAGACTGAGGAAATAGCGTCATCTGCCTTCCTTTATACCGGACGTTCTGACATCAGTTTACAATTGACGGCAGCTAATGTCATATACCAAGGACTCTGGCATTTGGGCTTACTGAGGGCTACTGGAAGCCAGATAACCCATATGTTAGGACTGCAACAGTGAAATACGAAAAACATCTGGTAGTGACTGGCTCACAACCGGAAGCGTAAGTGACTCCTCAATGCTCTGCCCATTTTTATGTGCATCTTGGAGGTCTATCGAGCACATCCAATTGTCTTTTCCTAAAAAAGGACGTATAGACTGCAGTGTCACCATTCAGAACTTGGACTTCTTTACTAATTCATTTTATTTGCAGAGATCCAATATGGGTCTCCAGTTCCCGGTTCTTTTTGGCACTAAAAAGAATCTCAAGTAAGTTCCGAATCCAATCTGGTTTGCAGGGATGGTTTGGAGGACTCTTGTTTAGCACCTTTTGAATCTTTACATTTGCTTGATCCCTGTGATTGGGTGAAAGAAGGGTATGGAGTAGCCTCTGGATATTATGTTTTGTACCCACTTGTCCTCTGATATTTTGCCAGGCTTATGGGTACATAGACAAACATCCTCCGACTGGCTCCAGAGTAGCACAGTTGGGCCTCCTTTCAAGAGTGCTGATAAGGACGCCTGCAAAAGGAATCATATTCACCCTGGTTCTGCAGACCCTCCTCTGCCTCTAAGATGGCGTCTACCATTATTTCCTCCCCTCTACCCTTGGGGAAGGAATCACCTCATGCGTCAGGGAAAAATCTCTGGGATTTTTTGAACCACATTTTCCCACCTTTCTGCCCTTTAGGATAGGGTCTTGAGGGGATGGAAAAACGTACTCCAAAGGCAGAGAGAGCTTTCCCTTTCTGCTTGCATCTGGTGAGTGTATCCTTAACTTTTGGTCCAAACAGTGAGGAATCGTCAAAAGGGGCATTTGTGAAGGTAGACTTAAAGGGTTCTGTGAAGTTACACAAGCGCAACCAGGAGTGGCCCCTCAGGGAAACTCCTGAACCCGCTGCCCTACTTGCTCCATCTGCTGCGTATAAAAGTTTCATAGAGGAGTTTACAATGGAATTTAAGGTGGATAACTGAGCGGTAACCTTCTCTGGTACCCCCGCAGTTGAAGTACCTTGTAAAGTATCTCCTAGTTCCTTCAGGAGATCTCTCTGTAGCCTTGTAAAATGGGAAAGATAATTCCGCGATCTAAGAGTAAAAGCCACTGAAGAAAAAACACACTTCCCATACCTGTCCATTGTTTGAGACTCTTTGTTCAGCAGATAGACGGATGAGGTTTCTGCAAGCTCCTTCTTGGGGGCTTGCTGCCACCACCATAGCATCTACTGGCACGTCTTTAGTCATAAAATCCTTCTCCTTGGGGGTTGACAGGAATTTGTTTGGCCTCCTGGGGACTGGCTCCATGGTGTCAGGTGATTCCCACACCTTTCGACTGACCAAGTCCATGAGCTCGTCAAAAAGCGGAGACACCCAAGAGGCTGAAGGTTGAGATCCAAAAGCCTTCAGGTACACCGATTCAGAAGGGGTGATAGTAGACCAGCCACCTCTCTCTTTCAGGATCTCAAGGATATCTACAAAAGAGACAGAGGATGACCTTGGGGACCCTTCTGACTCCTTGAGGTCAGTGTCTGAGGTGACAGACTCTTCAGGGGAGTCGACGTGCTTCCTCTTCCATGTTTTCTTCAGAGGAGGCTACTCAGAAGGATATTCTGAGGAGGTCTTGGAAAAAGGGGGACCCCCCCCAGAGGTTTCCTGAGGCTGCAGATCTCTGCTGTCCTGTGGATTGAATGGCGAAGACAGAGGCCGGTGCTTTCGGTGGAGAACATCAGCATCCTTTGTGTAGGGCTGCAGATTTGGACAGCACCCTCCTAATCATCCTGAAGGCAGACACCACCAGTTCCAAAGAAGCAGAGGTAACACTCTGTTCCAGGAAATCAGCTCCAAAGCCGATGTAGGACCAGAGCTCAGCTGAGCAGACGCACCGAGAGGTCGACTCGGAACAGAGGTGGCTTGGGTCTGAGAATCTCCCTTGGGGCAGACTAGTGAACTTCAGCTACTAGGCACCACGGATGGCATCGAAGTGTTGGAGCAGATATCGGTTCAGTCAAGTCCTCATGGGGTGCCAGAGGCAAAGGGTCTACAACAAGCAGTACTGGATGTTCTGGTGCCAACAGACCAGTATGGCTCGGAGGAGGAACAGCGGTAGATGTAAAAGGTTTGGACGGCTCCGAAGACAGCTGGGCCGAGCCAAGAGCAAATTTGCCAGCCCCGGCGCCTTCAAAAAAGTTGGCGCACCACTCTCTCCACATCATCATCTGATAGTTTGCTCCTAGAGGACCTGGAGGAAAGGGTTGGCGAGGGAGATCTCTGCACAATAGGAGATCTCAAGGTGTGGGAGACCAGAGGAATGTAAACAGACAGGCTCAGAGTAGAAAATCCTTGTTTGGCTCCAAGGTTCCTGGGGCAGATATAGGCTCATCAATGGTAATGACCTCAGTCAACTCCGAAGGCAGTGGAACCGATGAGGTGGAAGCCTTAATAGTTTTAGACATTTTCACAGGAGGCCCAGATCTCTGAGGACACTGGAGATGGCCCCTTCGCATTCTTTTTTTTGTGACAAGAGGAAGACTTTGCAGATTGAGAGGATGAATAACTACCTAAAGCTTCCTCAAAAGATGGTTTTAAGAGACCTTTCAAAATAAGCTTGTTTTTCCTTTCTTGAAGGACTCTAGAGCTAAAAGCATGACAAAAGGTACAGCTCTCTTGTAAATGAATGGCCCCTAAACAAACACACAGTATGCCCATCAGTTATGGACATGTTTTGATTACATTTTTGGCACTTCTTAAAACCTGAAGGTTTATGATCCTTATCTTTAAGCATACTAGACAGCTGTAACTAGTAGCAGATGACACAGACAAACTACAGAAGGGAAACTAGCTAGATCCTCTAACTTAAACAGACCACAGCTAAAGGGGCAATAAAGACACCACAAAGGGAGAAGTAATAGGAGAGAGGACTAGGTCCTCTAACTCAAATGGGCCTAGTCCAAAGAGAAAAGTACAGTTGTGTACACTTACTATAAATGTAGATGTTAGAGTGTATTCACTGTTGCAGTCATTACATTTGGGTATCTTGCTGGCAGGTTGCCCTCAGTCGGCCTGAATTCCAAAGTCTTGGGTCCTGCATCTGCCGCAGTCACCCCTTCCCTGATGTCAGGTGGTCAGGGGTATAAAAGAAGCAGCAGACACCATTTTCTTTAGTTTTTCTTGCCCCAGATGTCAGGTGCCCCCTAAAAGGGTAGCCAAAATTTATGTGTATACATAAAGTTACATGCAGCAATATAAACTTTACCTTCATCCACAAGCAAATACACCACATAGGTTCCATCAGAAGAAAAGGGGGGATGGCAGGTGGGTAACCTGGACTGCAACAGTGAATACACTCGAACATCTACATTTATGGTAAGTGTACATAACTGTACTATGTTTTTCATGTTTCACTGTTGCAGTCATTACATTTGGGTAGATTCCCAAAGCTATGGTTGGGAGGCTGGAGCTAAACAGCATTTGGAGCAGCTATGAAACCCTGCAGAACTGCAGTGGCAAAGCCTGCCCTGGATTTAGAGTAGAGTGGCAGATGATAGTGCTTTGTAAAGGTGTGCACTGAACTCCAGTAGCTGCCTCTAAAATGTCCTTGGTTGGTACTCCCCTGAAAAAGGCTGCTGAAGTGGCTGCAGCTCTGGTGGAATGTGGCCTAATGTCCTTAGGCACTGGCTTGCCATGGTATAAGTAGCAGAAACGAATGCAGGGGCCTATCCACTTTGAAATAGTCTGCTTTGAGATAGCTTTTCCTTGTGATCCTGCAACATATGTGCCACTAGTAATTGCTGTCTTTCTGAAAACTTTGGTTCTGTCCAAGAAGAATCTAAGCTGTCTGTGCACGTCCAAAGAATGCAGAATTCTTTCCCCCTTGTTCTGTGGATTTGGATACAAAAGTTGGCAGATGAATGGTTTGGTTAAGAGCCACACTGGACACTACTTTAGGCATAAATGTTGGGTTTGTCCTCAGAGAGACCCTGCCCGGATAAAAAAATGATAAAAGGTTCCACAGCCATGAGTGCCTGTAGCTCAAACTCGTCTTGCAGAAGTTATTGCTAAGAGCAGAGCTGTTTTCCAAGATAAAAACTTTATATCAGCAGTAGCAGCTGGCTCAAAAGGAGGCAGGGTGAGTTTTTCCAAGACATAGTTGAGGTCCCATGCAGGCATTGGTGACCTCCTTGGAGGCCTTAAATTTCTGGCTCCTCTAAGGTACTGTTTTAATAAGGGATGAGAAAAGATTGGTGGCTCTGCATTGTAATGAGCCAAAATGGCAGAGGCATGAATTTTAATATAAGAGAAAGATGGGCCTTTGTCCAGCATCTCAGTTAAGTATTGTAAAATCTGAGGAATATTTGGCACAGCTGTATCTGTTCCTTGTGCCTGGTTCCAAGCACAGAAGCTCTTCCATTTCCCAGCATATGATTTTCTAGTACTAGGCCTTCTGGCTTCCAAAATGACATCCATCACAGCTTTGCTGAGAGGTGTGTTTTGTATGACTACATTATCCGCCATGCTGCCAAGTTTAAAGTCCTGAGTTGGCTGTTCAGGATCTGACTGTTTTGCTGGGACAGTAGATGCGGTACTTGAGATAAGGTCCAAGCTGGGCATTGAGATAAGTTCCTTAATATTGGGTACCAGAGCTGGCGGGGCCAGTCTGGTGCAATCAGTATCATATTTGGCCTCTCCTGTTTGACCTTTAGGAGTACCTTGGGGAGGAGAGGCAGAGGGGGAAAGGTATATACTGATAGGTTTTTCCAGCTGAAGGATAGGGTGTCCACTTTCCATGCTTGTCTGTGATAAATCCTTGTGCAGAATCACTTTACTTGGTAGTTGTGAGGGGAGGCAAATAGATCTATGTCTGGGCATCCCCATTTCCTTGTTGTCATGCTGAAGACTTGCGGATCCAGCTGCCACTCGTGGGGATCCATGAGGTTTCTGCTTAGTTCGTCTGCCGGGGTATTTTTCCTTCCTGGCAGGAATTGTACCTGCAGATGCACTTAAGTCAATGCTGTGTCCCACAAAGTCAAGGCTAGTCTGCAAAGGGGGTAAGAATGTGTGCCCTCCTGCTTGTTTATATACCACATGAGTGTGGTGTTGTCTGTCTATCAGTAGTTGCCCTGGATGGAGTAGTTCCTTGAAGTCTGTCAGGGCATTTTGAACAGCTAGCATCTCTTTTTGATTGATATGTAGATGCATTTGGTTTGAGGTCCATGTTCCTTGAATGCATCTTCCTGCCATGTGGGCCCCCCAAGCATAATCTGATGCATCCGTTGTTAGTGTCTGCCTGGCTGGAGGTAATGTGAATGGCTGTCCATTTGTTTTGGTGACCAGCCTTTGCCCGCCATCGAATCTCCTGTTGCAGGCACTGAATTAGAGTAATTATAGTTTCCAAGCTGTGGCAATGTTGAGTCCAAACACTTTTTAGGTACCATTGAAGTTTCCTCATATGCAGTCTTGCATATGGAATGAGTAGGATGCAGGATGCTATGAAGCCCAAAGCCTGCAGAATTTTTTCTTGCAGATAACCGGGCCTTTGTTGCTCACATTTTGAAATAGGTAGTCAGTTGCCTTTGTTTGTATGGCATGAGATAAGCTATCTGGGCAGTTGTATTTAAGCTTGCACCTAGGAATATTATCTCTTGAGAGGGTACTAGTTTTGATTTATTTTCGTTGACTGTGTACCCTAGGCATGTTAGACGTTTTTTCACAAATGCCAGGTGCTGTAGAAGGATGTCCTTGTTCTCTGCTTGAATGAGACAGTTGTCCAAGTAAGGATATATTTGTATTCCTCTTAGTCAGCAGAATGCAATTACTGGTGCCAGGCACTTTGTAAAGACCCTGGGCACAGTAGAGAAGCCAAAGGGCAGTGCAGAGAATTGGTAATGCATTGAGCCAGCCTTGAATCTGAGATAGCTTCTGCATATTTGTCTGATTGCCTCTTTTAGGTCTAAAGTTACAAGCCAAGCATTCTTGCCCACCATGGGCAGAAGCTGTTGCAAAGTCAACAGTTTGAATTTTGGTATATCCAAGAATGTGTTCAAAATCGATAGGTCCAGTACTGGCCTCCAGGCCTTGTCCTTTCTGGGTACCAAGAACAGTCTTGAGAAAAATCCTTGTCCCCGCTCTTGAATTGGCACTTGTTGAATGGCCCTCATGTCCATGAGGGATGAGACTTGTTTTTGTGCCTCTGCCCATTGATTTTTTTGGCAGATCTGGTCAGCAGTTTGCCTTTTGCAGGATATGGAAATGGAACTTGTAGCCTTGTGACACGATATTTAGAATCCACTTGTCCTGGGTTATAATGTGCCAATTTTGAGAAAAAAAGTGCTAATTTTCCCCCTAAGGGTGCTGCCAGAAAATAAGTGCTTGGTGCAGGCAGGGGGAAGTCATTGGGACTGTTTCCTGTAAGGTTGTGATTTGTCTTCTCCACTTTTGGAGGTAGGAGCACCCCATTGCTTTGACCTGTATGAACCTTGCGCCAGGGATCTGCCTCTAGGTCGTCTGGGTCTGCCCCTTTGAGGTCTGTCTGACACAGGAAAGGACCAATTCTTTGTTGACCAGTGTCCATTAAACCTAGGCGGCTGTACTTGTAAGAAATCTTTGACCGTTTGCATAGATTTAGCCTTGTCCTCCATTTTCTTTAACACCTCTTCTGCCTACACACCAAACAAAGTATCATGCTGTAAAGATGCATCTAATAATTTAACTAACACAATCAGGCAGATTTTGTTCCTTTAACCAAGCATGCCTTCTAATTACAGAACCTGTAACTGTGGCCCTGCAGGCCGCCTCTAAAGAAGCAAAACTACATTGCAAAGTATGCTTTCCAACTTGTTCAGCTGCGCGTGCAATATATCCTGCATTTCCTTGTTTTCTGCACATTCTTAACATTTTCTGTTTAAGCAATGCCATGACATGTTGCTGACATTTGAGCATATGAAACTGACAGTTTAAGGCCCCAATAGCCAAGGTAGCAGATGTGTAAACCTTTTTTCCCCATCTATCCAGTGCCCTAGAATCCCTGTCTGAAGGGGTAGGGTTTTTTGCAGCGGAAGAGTACAGTTTTGTACCTACCATAAATGTAGATGTTCGAGGATCCCCATTGCTGCAGTCCTTACTATTGGGTATAGTCCGCCGTCCAGTCGGCCCGAATACCAGAGTATAAGGCTGACGTCGGTCAGGGCGCATTAGACTGACGTCAGTACGTCAGGGTACTAATGCGCATGACCGACGTCATATCCTCAGTCTTTTCTTGCCCCAGATGTCAGAAGACCCTAAAAAGACAAGGCCCAAAATACCTGCACCAAAAATATGTACAATATATACAAGAATATATACAAAAATATAAGCATGTAACCTCACCTACACAACCACCCCTAAACACAGAGGGGAAGGAGGGAGAATTGGACTGCAGCAATGGGGATCCTCGAACATCTACATTTATGGTAGGTACAAAACTGTACTATGTTCTTCATTCCCCATTGCTGCAGTCCTTACTATTGGGTAGAATCCCAAAGCAGAGGTAAGGGAGGCTGGCAAATCATAAAGAAGCAGGAGCTGACAACATGCCTTGCAAAACAGCTGTGGCAAAACCAGCCCTAGACTTAGAGTAGATAGGAAGGTGATAATGCTTAGAGAAAGTATGCACTGAACTCCAAGTAGCTGCTTCCAAAATATCCTTAGTTGCCACCCCTTAGAAATGCTGTTGAAGTGGCAGTAGCCCTAGTGGAATGAGGCCTAATCCCAGCTGGAATCTCCTTGCCATGATGGGAATAACAAAATGCAATGCAAAAGCCAATCCACCTAGAAATAGTTTGTTTTGACACAGGCTTGCCCTGTGAACTCAAAGCAAAAAGAAACAAACAACTGCTGAGACTGCCTGAAATCCTTAGTCCTGCTTAAATAATAACGCAATTGCCTGTGTACATCTAAAGTGTGCAAAATCTTTTCCCCTTTATTTTGGGGGTCTGCATAAAAGTAGGCAAATGAATAGTTTGGTTTAAAGCCACACTAGAAACCACCTTAGGCATAAAGGAAGGATTAGTGCGTAATGATACCCTATCCTTATGGAAAATCAAAAGGGCTCTACTGCCATAAGGGCCTGCAACTCAGACACCCTTCTTGCAGAAGTAATAGCCAACAGAAAAGCAGTCTTCCATGACAAGTATTTCAATTCAGCAGTAGCCGCAGGCTCAAAAGGTTGTAGAGTAAGTTTTTCCAACACAAAATTGAGATCCCAAGCAGGAGTAGGAGCTCTACGTGGGGTCTTATATTCTTTGCCCCTCTAAGAAACTGCTTGAACAAAGGATGCGAAAACAATGGTGGGTCACAATCATAGTGAGCTGAAATTGCTGCAGCATGAATCTTAATGGAAGAGAAGGACAAACCTTGGTCCAATAACTCAGTAAGATATTGAAGAGCCACACTCAAATTAGGCTCAGAAACCTGCAAATTCTTTGCTGTACTCCAAAATAAAAATCTCTTCCATTTTTCTGCGTACACTTTCCTTGTACTAGGTCTTCTAGCTTCCATAATCACATTTAAAACTTGTTGAGGAAGTTGAGACCTGCTGTGTTTCAACACAGAATATGCCAGGCTGTTAGATGAAGAGAGTGAAGCTTGACATTGAGCAGATGACCATCCTTCTGAGATAACAGATGAGGAATCAGAGGTAAAGGCCATGGAGGCTTCCTTACCAGACTCCGTAGTAGTGGGTACCAGTGTTGCCGAGGCCAATCTGGAGCTATCAAAATCATCCTTGGCCTGTCTTGTCTGACCTTTAATAGTACCTTTGGAAGAAGAGGCAGAGGAGGAAAGGCATACACATGAAGGTTTTTCCAACTGAAAGACAGAGCATCCACTTTCCAAGCTGTGTGATGAAACCCCTTTGTGCAATACTGTGGCAGCTGGTGGTTTAGTGGAGAAGCGAACAGATCTATGTCTGGAGTTCCCCATGACACTGTCAATTTTTGAAATACATGAAGATCCAATTTCCACTCGTGGGGATCCATGATTTGTCTGCTTAACACATCTGCTAAGGAGTTCTGTGCTCGGCAGAAACCTTGCCTGAAGAGTTAGTTGCAAGCTTAGCGCAGTCTCCCATAAAATCATTGCTTGCCTGCATAGAGGATAAGAATGTGTTCCCCCCTTGCTTGTTGATGTACCACATGACAGTTGTGTTGTCTGTTAGAATCAACACCTGCCCTGGAAGAAGTAACTCCTTGAAAGCCATTAATGCAAACTGGACTGCTAACATCTCCTTCATGTTGATATGTAGATGCTGTAGTCTGGCAGGCCACTTGTCTTGTATCCACTTTCCATTTAGATGAGCTCCCCAAGCAATGTCCGAGGCATCTGTCGTTAAAATCTGACTCGCCTCTGGCCGGGTCACAGAGAGTCCCTTGTTTAGGTGACATTCCTGAGCCCACCACAAAAATTCTTTTTGAAGGCAAGGTATTATTTGAATGACAGTGTCCAAATCCTGGCAGTGCTGTGTCCATACATTTTGAGATACCATTGTAGCTTCCTCATATGCAGTTTGGCATTGGGAAGCACCAGAATACAAGATGCCATGAACCCTAATGCTTGAAGGACTGTCCTTGCAGTCAGCACGGACTGATGAGATAGTTGATGGAAGTAAAGTGACAGACTCTTTTGTTTGTCCGGGGTTAAAAAGGCCATCTGGGCTGCTGTATTCAGTCTCACACCCAGAAAGCACATGTCTTGAGAGGGTACTAGACTGGACTTTATTTCGTTCACAGAATACCCTAGGCATCTTAGCACTGCTATAACATATTCCAGATGCTGTAGAAGGTCTTCCTTTTCTTGAGCCAGAATCAGGCAGTCGTCCAAGTAAGGATAGATTTGAATTCCTTGAAGCCTGAAGTAAGCTATCACTGGAGCCAGAACCTTTGTGAATACTCTGGGCGCAGTAGATAAGCCAAAGGGCAATGCAGAGAACTGATAATGAGAATCTCCAGCTCGAAACCGCAGATACTTCCTGCAACTTAGCCTTATAGGCACATGAAGGTAAGCTTCCTTGAAATCTAAAGTTACCATCCAGTGATCTTTGCCCAGCAGAGGTAAAAGCTGTTGTAACGTCAACATCTTGAACTTGGGAATGTCCAGAAAAGTGTTGAGGAGAGATAAATCCAAAATTGGTCTCCACGTGTTCCCCTTCTTTGGTACTAGGAACAGGCGAGAATAAAATCCTAGGCCCCTTTCTGATACAGGGACTGGCTGAATGGCCCCAACTGGAGTAACTGAGAAACTTGCTTGTGAGCCACTTTTATTTGTGGAGGAGGAACGACTGGCATGCCTTTGAAAGGGGACATTGTATGGAAATAAAATCTGTAACCGTGGTGAATGATATCCAACACCCATTTGTCTTGAGTAATTAAATCCCAATTTTCTTTGAAAAGAGACAGTCTTCCTCCCAAAGGAGCTGCCAGACGAGAATCTACTGGCAGCTGAAAAGACAGGTCATTGGGTCTGTTTACGAAAGGACTGACCCCTGCCCTCACCAGAAGTCTGAGCAGGTGAACTCCTGTTCTAGGCCTAAAAGAACCTTGAGCCCTGCCCCTACCACGTCTAGACCTACCCCTAGACTGGGAATCATAAGCAGGATATGTCCACCCCTTAGCAGGCCAATTTCTACTAAACTTGGTGGCTGCACCTGCAAAAATCTTTAACAGTTTGCATAGACTTAGCTTTGTCCTCCATTTTCTTTAAAACTGCTTCCACAGGCGATCCAAACAACACATCAGACTGTAAAGGAGCATCCAAAATCCTTGTCTTAACATGCTCAGCTAAATTCTGATCCCTCAACCAGGCATGCCTGCGAAGAACAGAACTAGTAGCAGCCACCCTCGAGGAGGCCTGTACAGCATCAAAACCACATTGCAAAGAATGCTTACCCACTTGTTCAGACACATGAACCAAATCCAGCAACTCTTTACACTCAATACCTTCCGCCAAAGCATCCACCTTAGATTTTAATTGTGAAAGGAGATAATTCTGATATTTTAGCATGTGAAACTGACAATTCAACGCTCTCATGGCTAGAGTGGAAGAAGTATACACTTTCTTTCCCCACCTATCCAAAGCCCTTGCCTCTTTATCAGTGGGAACAGGATTTTTAACCACAGAAGCCTTAACACCTTTAGGCCCTTGAGAAATAGTTTCTGGGTCCGCCCTAGGACTCTTAAACAAATACTTATGAGCTTCGGGCACCCTATAATACCTATCAGGCTTAACAGGAGCAGGAGGCAAAGAGTCAGGGTTCAGGGAAGCCTCTGCAAAAACATCTTCCACCACATTCAACACAGGAGGAATAGCTAAGGGCCTATGCTGGGGTAAAACAAGAATTCCCTAAGCCTTTTCCTGGAATCAGAGTAATCCTGGCCTTCCCATTTAAAGTGCTCCCTCATGGAATGCAGAGTCTCTGAAAATGAGAAATCCTCAGGAGGAGAAGCTGTAGGAGTGGAATCATCCACATCAGAATCAGAATAAGTAGGATACTCCTGCAAGTCTTCCGCAGAAGACTCTGAAGCCTCTGAACACTGTTCAAAACTATCAAACTCGGTTCCACCCTAGGCCTCTTATCAGGAAGGGGCATAGAACCTCTAATCATAGTAATCAAATCTTCTGCCATTTTAAGCATATGTTTCTTAGGTACAGAACCCGAAATGCTAGGAGAAGCCCCCACTGAAGCTGAACTTGGCCTACCTCTCAAAGAAGTTTTGGCAACCGAAGGAGAGGCTCTAACTACCTTGGGAAGAGAGGGAAGAACAGTTACCTGAGAAGCCCCCTCGGCCTGGCCTACCTCCTGAGAAGGCACATCCTGTAACAGTAAAGTTTCTGCCTGAGACTCCATGGAAACTCCTGGCAAAACCTCTGGCTCCACTGAGCCTTCTAAAGAACCGACGTCCGGGACTGCCGGTTCATCAACCCTAGGCTTCGCTGTTTTGTCCTTGCGCTTCTTGGACGAAGCGGGCGTCGGAGCATCCGATGGCATTTTATAATTGCAACGCTTCCCAAACACTAACCTGGCACAGTCTAACCTCCTCTTAATAGTGCGTTTGTTAAACCTAGCACAAGAGCGGCAACCAACAACGTCGTGCTCAGGCCCTAAACAAGGTATACACAAGGTATGGTAATCCCTATGAGGTATCTGTTTCCCACAAGAAATACAGTTATTCACTTTTTCTGACATCCGGTTAAATACTGAGGCAAGAAAAAACCAAAATGTTCCCCAACGGGGTACTTAGCCAACTCTGTTTCGGTCTGAAACTCCAGTTTCGGAAATATTTCAGAACGCCAACCTGCACTCGCAAAACTGCTTCTGCATCGGACCATGCGGCAAAAAAGACTGAGGATATGACGTCGGTCATGCGCATTAGTACCCTGACGTACTGACGTCAGTCTAATGCGCCCTGACCGACGTCAGCCTTATACTCTGGTATTCGGGCCGACTGGACGGCGGACTATACCCAATAGTAAGGACTGCAGCAATGGGGAACGAAGAACATCCTCAACTCCCTTGGGACCCTGAGAAATAGTTTCTGGGTATGCAGCAGGGTTATTAAAAAGGAATTTATGTGAGTCGGGAACCCTGTAATATCAGTCAAGGCTTAACAGGAGCTGGAGGCAAGGACTCAGGGGTAAGGCTAGAATCCAAAAACACATCTACAATGTCTAACACAGGAGGGATGGCTAGTGGCTTGTGCTGAGGTAGTAACAGGAAATCCCTGAGCCTCTTTTTAGATTCTGAAAAATCTTGGCTCTCCCAGTATAAATGCTCCCTCGTGGTATGTAAGGTTTCCCCAAAAGAATAGTCCTCAGGAGGAGAAGCTGAAGGTATGGAGTCTTCAGCATCAGAATCCTCATGGGGGGAAAAGAATATTCCTGATCAGAAGAGGAATCAGAAGAAATGGAAACCTGATCTGAAGATTCATAGTCAGTCTCTTGCCTAGGCCGCTTATCAGGAGGGGGATGGGAACCCCTGATCAAGGTGATCAAGTCTTGAGTCATTTTGAGCATCTGTTGTTTGGGCATAGAGGCCTGTCCACGTGGCTCTTGAGTTTGCTTCTTTGCCTTTGAAGGTGCTTTAGTCTTTGCCTTTGAAGTCAGTTTAATGTATAGATGTTTGTGTCTGAATACACCCTCAGAAGCCAGTGCCTGCTCAGCGGCTCTGGACCTATCTGAAGGATTATTAGAGTCAAAGGCTCCAATACCTTGAGTTTCCAGTGGCATGGCGGACTCCACGTGGGAGTCTGGAGCAACCTGCGACTCTAAAGTAGCGGTCGTCAGGGGCTGCGAAAGAGCCTCACTGAGAACCGGCGACTGGATTAGGAGAAGCTTCATCTGTTTTGGGCCTCGGCTGTCTTTTTTTTTCTTTGCGTGTTGTGTGAACTCCGGTAGTCGGATGGCTTTCCGACGACATTTCTGGATAATTAAAACTGCGTCCAAAGTAGTTTAAAGCAAAATCATACAGACGCTTACTAGTGCGTTGGTTAAATCTAGCACAAAACCGACAACCCAGAAAGTTATCCTAGGCAAGGAATACAGTAAGAATGAAAGTTCTAATGAGGTATTTGCTTCCCACAAGAAATACAATCGTTAACTTTTTCTGACATCAGTTCTGGAGCAAGAAAAAAAAAAGTTTCCCCAACAGGGTACTTAGCTTTATAGAAGACTTTGGATCTGAAATTCTAACTCTAAAAATCTCAGGAGTCAGCCGACCGGCACTTGCGAACTGCTTCTGCTTCGGGCACCGCACGGCAAGAAAGACCGAAGAAAATGGCGTCGGCTGCTTATTTTATACCCCTGATGACCTGACGTCAGGGGAAGGGGCAACGGCAGCCGACGCAGGACCTAAGCTACCCCTACGGGATACCAATAAACACACACACAGGCCTGCGGAAAAAAGATGGCCAAACTGCTAACAGTGAAATATTAAATACCTAATATCTATTACTATGTCAAGAACTAGTATACTAACTATAATCCAAGTATTTCCTAACTAATTCAACTATATACTAAGCATAAACAGGAAAAACACAAATGAAAAGGTTCACTTAGCCACAACCAAGAAGAGCACTTCTAAACTTGTAAAGCGGTAAAGGAGATCTGAGGATTGATACCACTGGATTATGGGATACCTAACTTGCCACGAGCCAAGTTAGACACTTCAAGCTTTGTAATCAGCAGAGTCGGAGCAGAGGATCAGATCTGAATCCACATCTAAGAATGAAGGCGAGACATGACTGCACATTATTTAATACCTTCAGATGTTATTTTACTTCTCAGCCAAGCATTTCTTAACCACTGACAAGTTTGATCCAAAGTGGCAAAGAGAAAGATATGCAAACTTTAATGCATACCATTCCAACATACAGCAATCTGTTAGATGGCTCACTTCCTGCTCCTCCTCCTTACCCATAAAATGTGGTGTGCCCCAAGGATCCATCCTAGGGCCCCTTCTGTTAAATATATTCATAAATGACCTGCAGATATCCTGTATACAATCCTCTCAATTCAATATGCCGACAATTCTACACTTATCTCCATCTCCTACAACATATCTGACCACCACACACACACCCAAGACTCCTTCCTGTCCATAGAAACATGGCTCACCAAAAAGCAGCTCATCTTAAATCCAAAAAAAACCCAAACTATTACTATTCCTTCCTCAACCTCTCTCTCCCCATAAATCTTCCTTTGTCATCACACCCCTTGACAAGACCACAATCCAAGCTGAACCCCACACAAAGCTCCTACGCACAATTATCGATAAGCTTAAAATTTAACCTGCATATTCAGCAAAATATTTAAAAAAAAGAAACTTTTTAACTTGGATGCTAGACTCTCCATAGCTCAGTCTCTCCTCCTTCCCTGCCTTCTCTATGCAGCCCCTATTCTCACCCTCCATTCACTCCACATATTTATCTAAACTCTAACAAACTTATCACAAAGTAGTCAGATTTGCCACTAACTCACCATACAATTCACACCACTGCATGGCACTCAACTCACTTAAATGGCTAGAATTCTCCCAACAACTCCAAATATTTAAATTTCAAATCCTACACTCTGTTCTATACAAACCTACTTCCTGCCTCTCTCTCTTCTCCCTGGTTTCCTATTACACCCCAAACTCTCCGAACTTCGAATCCTTGACATATACAAACCCAACAAATATTGTGGAAAACTACTTTACAAATGCAGTGTAGCCCAAGCCTGGAATAAACTTCCCTCACATATAAGAACCACCCCCCACCCAAAGCACTTCAAAAAAGGAGTTGAGACTACATTTACTTAAAGTCTTGCCCCTTTCATGACCCTACCTAACCCTCTACACCTTTGTCACCCTCCCCCAGCCAGTAATAAACTCCTTTTAGCTAGGAGACTACAGGACATAGAAGTGTGTGTTATGTTTTCATTATTAGTATAGGGTATGTTTTCATTATTAGTATGGGCTGCGTTTTCATTATTAGTATGGGCTGCGTTTTCATTATTAGTATGGGCTGCGTTTTCATTATTAGTATGGGCTGCGTTTTCATTATTAGTATGGGCTGCGTTTTCATTATTAGTATGGGCTGCGTTTTCATTATTAGTATGGGCTGCGTTTTCATTATGAGTATGGGCTGCGTTTTCATTATGAGTATGGGCTGCGTTTTCATTATGAGTATGGGCTGCGTTTTCATTATGAGTATGGGCTGCGTTTTCATTATGAGTATGGGCTGCGTTTTCATTATGAGTATGGGGTACGTTTTCATTATGAGTATGGGGTACGTTTTCATTATTAGTATGGAATGCTTTCATTATTAGTATGGGGCACGCTTTCATTATTAGTATGATGCGTTTTCATTATTAGTATGGGGTACGTTTTCATTATTAGTATGGGGTACGTTTTCATTATTAGTACGGGGTACGTTTTCATTATTAGTATGGGATATGTTTTCATTATGAGTATGGGGTACGTTTTCATTATTAGTATGGGGTACGTTTTCATTATTAGTATGGGGTATGTTTTCATTATGAGTATGGGGTACGTTTTCATTATTAGTATGGGGTACGTTTTCATTATTAGTATGGGGTACGTTTTCATTATTAGTATGGGGTACGTTTTCATTATTAGTATGGGGTACGTTTTCATTATTAGTATGGGGTATGTTTTCATTATTAGTATGGGGTATGTTTTCATTATTAGTATGGGTTATGTTTATTATTTACCTGCTTGCTAGAAAAAAAACAAACTTAACTACGTCTTAATTTTCTTTGTATCTGTAAAACCTCTGCAGCTTTTTTCCTTGGGTCTCCACTGAAAATGGGCCTCTGGCTCAATTGGACTAACCCGGTTAACAAATGTCAAATAAATAAATGTACAGTCACGGTCTACCAGTCCATCACAGACAGCAGGTGTATCATTCTCTGCATTACTTTGTGCATTGTCGCCCCTGGGATTCCGGCTACTGGTTAAGGCTCTTGCTGCCCCTATAGTGCCTTTTTTAGGCAAGGTTCAAATAAATTCACCACCATAACAGGAACAGGCAAGCAAAAACTGAGGGCAATACTACTCAATGATAGAAGTCTAAATCTCAAAATGCACTCACTTGAGGCACTCCTTAAAATGGAGAACATAGATATCTGTGCAGTGACAGAGACCAGGTTCAAGGCTCCAGAGAGCACCCCTGCACTACCAGGCTATAACTCATACCACACTTTTCGGCCATGTAACCTGGACCGAAACACCAAAGGCGGAGGTGTGTCCATATTCATTAAGGATATCCACACCTCCAAGCTAGTTGCTCAGCACAATGCATCAGAGGTTATCCTCTGGGCAAAACTGCAATCCAAATTGTAGCAGATCCCCCACCATGCCCCAGGATTGTCACTCCTCTTCTTGATGTACTGGAAAATATTAGGGTTCAACCAAACACCCTAATAATGGGCGAATTCAACTACCCCACCATTAACTGGGAAAATTACTCTTGTATCAATTCCTTAGCTCAACGCTTTCTGGAATTCATAAACTCTAATGCCCTGGATCAACTTATCCACACCCCCACCAGGGGCAACAATACCCTAGACCTAGTCATTACCAACCTGAGTGACCAGTGTCCCACACCTGAAGTCAACTCCTCGTTGGTCCGATCAGACCATAAGCAAATCACCCTTGATATCCACATCCCGCCCCCACCCCCCATTAAGGAAACCACAGTAAAAAATTTCTCCAAAGCCAACTTCATTCTTCTTAAGACAGAAGTGGTGAACTTCACGACACCCATGCAGATAGACAATACAGTTACAACTGCTGAATCCTACCCAAATGCACTCTATAAGCACTTACATGAGTGCATGGATCGTGCTATCCCAAACAGAAGCAAGACGCTATCCTCCAAAAAAAGGAAGCCAATCTGGTGGTCCCCTGCCATAAACAAATGGTACAACAGAAGGAAGAAACTGTTGCAAAAGAGAGTAAAATCCCATGAGTGGAGGAGCTCCCTGGTCAGCCTCAGTGAGAAGCTGAGATCCCTTATAAGATCCTCCAAAGCTAGCCACGAAAACAAAATCACCACCAATTCCAAGGACAACCACAAAGCATTCTCGATGGCAACACCCAGATCTGCTCTGAGTTACAGCAGAAAGGCACGAAAATTACAGAACCAACTGATATTGCCAACATCCTGGCAGATAGGTTCAGTGCTAACTTTACCCCCCTCTCACCCCTAAAGGGCCCATTATCTATACAGGAAGAATGCAGAGTCCCTGTAATCAACTCCACAGGTAAAAGCTGCACTCTCTAAAGCCAAAAACACAGCATCAATGGGACCGGACAACATCAGAGGCTGTGTTTTACATGAACTTCAGAACGAACTGCCTCCCCACTTAAGCACCATGTTCAATAATATCCTTGCATCAGGCTTTCTGCCCACTGAATGGCGCACAGTAACAGTTATCCCACTCCACAAAGGGGGAGCCACCACTGATCCTGGGAACTATCGACCTATTAGCCTGACAAGCCTGGTCTGCAAGGCCATGGAACGCATCATGAAACTCATAAACAAAGACATTGATAACCTCCAAACTCTGGATCCCATCCAGTTTAGGTTTGTGAAAGGCAGATCATGCCTCCTGAACCTGATCAACTTCTTTGAGGCAGTCACCAAAGCCATAGATGAGGGTAAGGTGGTTCTTTGAGGCAGTCACCAAAGCCGTAGATGAGGGTAAGGTGGTTCACGCAGCCTATCTTTACCTCGCCAAGGCTTTCAACACCATCCCCCATTCTGGAATTATAGCTAAACTCACTAAACTAGGTATAAATCCCTATGTCACAAGATGGGTTGCCAACTGGCTCACTGACAGAACCCACACTGTTAAAGTTGCAGACTCCAAATATGACCTCAAAGCAGTGACAAGTGGAGTACTACAGAGTTCCGTCCTGGGACCTCTCCTGTTTGGTATCTACTTCTCTGAAGTACAGGCTAACACAGAAGGCCTTTGGCTAATGAAGTTCGCAGATGACTGTAAACTAGGAGCCATAGACAAGTCCCCAAATGATGTGGACATCCTAGAGAAGGGCCTGGTGTCAGAGCCATGAACTCAAGCTCAATGCCAAAACGTGCAATGTCATCTCCTTTGGTAAAAACTCTGTACCCATGAACTACCACATAAGCAGCAATCTACTTAACACTGAATGTGTGATGAGACCTTGGGACCCAGGAGGACAATAGTCTCTCCTTTGATAGTCACATTGCCACAGTAGTCAGGAAGTCCTATGTGGCACACCACATCATAAAAGGGTTCTCATCCAGGAAAAAAAAGAGGTCATTGTTCCCCTCTACTCAACACTCATTAGACCCAATATGGAGTACAACGCTCCTTTTGGAACGTACGTCACAAGACATCTGCAGCAGCTGGAAAGGCCACAGAAGTACCTCGCAAAGAGGATTACTGGCCTCAAACAAATGTCCTACACTAACCACCTCAAAAAACTCCAGCTTTAATCCGTAGCATATCACCTACTGTGAGGTGATCTCTGCCTAACATATAAAGCTATGTCAAACCCAGAGCTGTTGGACATGCTACACCTAAAGAAATCCCAATCCCTCCGAGCTACACGCTCTAGGGACCTAAACCTTGTCACCACAATAAACAGGACATGCTGGAAGGATAGATTCCTGTCCTAGAGACTTCCCATACTCTGGAACAGGTTACCCATCTATGTCGAGAAAGTTCTTCATTAGCACTCAAGAAAAATCTTGACGAGTGGATGGGAAATAGGAAATACACCCGGGGATCACTTCTGTGCATCTGCTCGACAGTGGCACAGGAAAATAACTTTCTTGGATGGCAAAAGCCAGGGAACCTTGTTGGCTAGGCTTACGTAGGCCCTTGGGCCGATAGATTCATAGGTAGGTAACTAGGCTATCAACCTATTAAGTACTTCTCTACTTGTAACTAAATCTGTGCCTAAACTGAGTCCTGGCAAAACACACCAACAGCAAAACACACCAACAGCAAAACACACCAACAGCAAAACACACCAACAGCAAAACACACCAACAGCAAAACACACCAACAGCAAAACACACCAACAGCAAAACACACCAACAGCAGTTCAGAGTGCTTAATCCCTTAGATGTGTAGACACCATCAGCTCTAACTTTAGTTATTTGTAAAGATTACAGACCTTTCACCCAGTTAATGAGTAGGAAAGTCCACTTTGAAGGTAGTGAAAAGACAGACCCAGTTCCTCTGTCAAATGCTTTTCTACCAGACAGATGGTAAATGGACTTTGCATATGCCAGATGAAACTTGCCAACATACAGAAAATGTATTAATCTTTGGAAAAAAAAAACTGACCCAATAAACATATATATCTAGCTATATATTTATATATCTATCTATATATCTTTATTTTTACACATCTAGCTATATATATATATATATATATATATATATATATATATAAAACGTGTGTGTGTGTACATTATATACACATCATCCATAATATGACAAATACTTACTAGCACCAGCCAGTTTCTTGCAAATGCATCTTAAGACCTGCAGTGCTCAGATGAACAGAACTGCAGAGTGCATGATAATGTGGCACATACCTGGGAATTTCACACCACCTTCATACATCAAAACCAGCAATGGTGTGACTACGGAAAATGTGGCCAAGACACGAGATACAGAAAGTGAGAATACCCAAATGGAAAGTTTTCATTTACATTTGCTTGATTTTAGAAGGCCAATAAGGTCATGTAGTTTACTCAAAGTGCATTTAACTTTCTCCTTCCCCTTTCCATCCCTAAACCTTCCTGAATGCCTCTGTGGGGATTCCTCTACCAGCAGTTCTGGTAGCTCATTCCATGGATCCACAACACTTTCTAGGAAGTAGTTTGTAGCTGCACAGAACACATTTAGAGCCAAAACAGGTAGCACACATCTTTGATAATGGAAGATCAAAAGGCTATGGGTTTCATTTCCTAACCAGGTGGAATTCCTGTTATGCTGTCCTTCGAACTAGACATTAAAATGAGGTCCCCACCTGGCTGAATAGGTGGTAGCTCAGGTGGATGCAAGACACTTAATGAAAAGTGAAGGGTGCTTCATTAAAGGCAAATTTACACCACATTTCACATTTTCACACAAAACGGATTCATTAATTTGTATCCCCATCCTTTTTTTGACAAGCAAAACATAACCTTTTCCACAACAGATTTACAGATATTCCAAGCCACACAGAGTCATGATCATTCTTCACTTGCCAGTCACCTTCCTAAGGCAGCAACTCCAACCAGTCAAATCCCATTTCTTTTTACACAATATTCCATCACAGGTTACCTTCTAAATATACCATACACATAAAAAAACTGTATCCATTTAATGTACTTTTCAGTATTCACCCACCCAACTTCATGTATTCTGTTCTTCCATTATTCCACATTGCTTTTGTAGCACTCCATACCTTTTTTTGACAAGCACAAAATATGTGAAGCATTTTGGGCCCATCATGACAACTGCAGGGATGCTCCTTAACATCTGCTTAAAGTAACAAGCATTATTTTACGTCATGATTAATGGTGCTGGTGTATATATTCCATGTGTGTTGCAGTAACGCTCGCCAAATCTTTACTTGCTTGGTTTTATTTATATATATATATATATATATATATATATATATATATATATATATACACACATATATATATATATATACATATATATATATATATATATATATATATATATATATATATTTTTTTTTTTTTTTGGGGTGAGGGTGCACATCCCCCTGCAATATTATTTTTCTGTTTGGGGTGTTACGTTTGGTCATGTGGCTGTGATTTTGTAATGACCATAAATGATGCAGGTGAAGTGCACTCAAGTCTTACATGGTTAATAAAATAAAGTGCACATTATACATATACCAGGAATAATTAAAACCACTGGACAAACAAGTATCAGAGATTGTATTGCTGAGTCAGGGCTTTGCATACGTGACAAAAGTCAACAAGTGCATCTGTACTTCTGTATACAGACAAATTTTAGTTATGCAGTTGCCTTTGTACAATAAAACAAATGTTGCAACAGTACCATGCAGTGTCTAATAAAAACAAGAAACTTGTTCAGTTTCTTGATGGTAAAGTCTGAATAAACACAGTGACTCAGTCAAGGATGGAAACCAGTCTAGGGAGAACTGTGGTACTCGGGAGAGTAACTGTGCTGAACAGTACGTGTTCACACATCATGCAAACATGCATGCAATATGGATTCATAACCAGAAAGATGTCAAACGAACATTGTCCATATTTAATAGTACGGTAAGTGAGAAATGGACGTGATTGTTTAGGCAGAAGTGTTTTACTGGGACTTTACCAAGGCCTTTAAATGGAATCCAAAGAAATAGCTAAGAAAAAGCTTGGAACGATTGAGGGTATGGCCAAAACTAAAGAACCGGATGTCTCTAAAGGTAGAAAGGTAAGACACAAGAGGGCTATGGTGAAAGCGGTGGTGCTGGAAGTGAGGAAAGTGACCAAGAGTACTACAGAGGGTTAATCCATATACCAAAATGCTTGTTTCCAATATTAGCTTAGGGAACACAGAACAGGATCACCTTCACTATTGATAAAAATAAATGAAAGAGGGAGGGCTGGGTATCTAACAATGGCTGCAGAAGGCCTGATAAAGTGGACAGAAAACCAGTAGTTAAAGTTTGAGACAAATGCAAAGCACTACACTGAGCCACAATGATACTTATGTGAAAAGACTGCTAGGGCAGTGGAAATGACTGAAACAAAGCAGGAAAAGGATTGGTGAAGGTTGATCACACGCAAGACAGGACCATGTGTAAGGCTGCTCTGGTGGCATACAGGGATAAGCCTTGACTACAACCCAGGTAATCCAGGTTCAATTAACATCCTGGGCAACTCACAAGTGGCAGGGAGTGATGGGCATGCCCATCCTGGGGTGAGGGCTGTAGTGGGCATCGCCAGATGACTGTTCCTGACTGGGACAGCCACAGGAAGACTGGTCAGCAGGGGACAGTGGGGCTTGGCTGAGCTGCTGTGGAGGTGAAGCGATAAGCTGCGGACCCAACATTGCATGCCCCTAAGGATTGCACCATACCATGCTTCCAGAAGGGAGGAGGAAGTAACAGAGCAAGTCAAAGTAAGACAATATCCTGCCTGGAAGGAAGCTTAAGAGACACTGAGCCCCATTGCCTGTGATCCAGAGCAGGCCCCAACGATTACCAGAATAAATCCAGGGGGGCATGAAGTAGCTGGTTGACCTAGTGTGGATGGGGCACAAGGGTCAAGCCAAGAACAATGAAGGAAAAAAGCAAAAAAAAAAACTGCATCATGTAAAGACAAAAAGAGGAAGCGAAGTGGTAGTAGCAAGAAAAGAGAGGGATGAGTCCTGAAGCAAAGAGGTAATGCTTCGTATCTACTGGGTTCTGTTCAGGTCGCCCGATAAATACTGTGTGCAGTTTTGGAGGTCATACAAGGAAAAGGAGAACAGACAACTGGAAGTAGACCAGAGGAATGACCCTAGGCAGGTGTGTCAGACAGCAGGGAAAAAGGTAAAACAAAGACTACAGGATTTGCATCTCTTCTCAGACACTAGAAGAGACACCATTGGGCACAGTGTGAGTACACAAGGACACATCAGGCAGTTTAAAAGGGGTCTAACATTTGTAAGAATGCTCACGATGAAGCAGGTATTGGAATAAGCTTCTAACTTCTATGAAGTAGTTACTCAGAATTAGTTTATAAAAGGAATGAGAATGTTTTACAGCAACATGAGAAACCACAACAGGGTATATAGGCATACTGACAAAGATGGCATGGAAATTTAGTTTCACAGATAAGCAGACCAATTCCACACTAAAAAATGCAAGATAATCTGCCGAACTGAACTCTATAATTAATCTACTATCTTTGCGCAAAATAAAAACATGGTCCACTTGATAGATATGACTATTTGGTGGTAAGCCTCTTAATCAACAATCTCTGCAGAAAAAAATGGCTGTTTGGTGTCGTCAAAACAGAGATAGGACATCTGTTGTACAGAACGCTGCTTCTTCCCAAATTAAAATTTGCCGTGAAGAGGCAGGTTACTGACTGAACAATCTGTGTCTGTGTAGGAGTGACTTCATGGTTGTCTTCACCAACACATAACTACAAAAATGAGGTTTGCTTTTTATCCCCTTATTCATAATTCTATTTGTTGAAGGTAAGACTTTGATCATAAAATTATGTACACAACAGATGGATACAAGAAATTCATTTCAGCAGCAAAGTTTGGGAGATGAGCTTCCTGAAACCATTTCAAGAGCATGGGCTGGGGGTTGGCATAATGGTTAAGCTGTTTACCTTACAAATAAAAGACATAGGATTTGATTCTCACATTTGGAAGCATGGATAAGCTTAAAATGTTGGCTGGGGTCTTTAACCCAGTAATTACCTATAACAAATGGTTATGATCAGAAACCTACTGTATGTTTTTGTAACACATGGAGAGTTTTAGCCTACCTCATGCAGCTTAGAGGCTTGCAAGTACCTTATCTACATCACTCACTCTGTACAATATATTTTGACTAACATTTTTATACAGTTTACATTATGCCCTTTTCTGTGACATTCTGCCAACTTGTTTCTTCTAGTTGTCTTCAAACATTCCTTACGGGTAGTACCATGATGAAAGGTAGGCTTTCACATTTCGGTGTAGCAGAAAGAAACCTAACAGCTATCAAGAGCTATTGGCTGATTGGTGATGCACTTTATTTCTGGCTGCTGTTTGGATGGCAATAAGCCACAAGATGTGTTGCAGCTTTTAAAGTTGTTAATTTCTTGTGCAGTTCTATGGTGACTGTACTGTGGTGTACTGTGCAAGCCTCATTTAGTTATAACAGTGAGGGTCACACTTAAGAACTTCACTGTAACAAGATTATAGCTAGGCTCTTGGATATGAACTTCATTATAAGACATTTATTTCCCAATTTTGAAAATCAGTGTGCACTATGTATTACAGTGGCTTCATAATTAGGAGCACTAGAGATAATGCATACAACAAGCTCTGGTTCCAACTATTTAAAAAGGAGTTCATTACACAAGGTTGGCTGTGGGGCTGCCTGAGCAAATAAAGAAAATGGCAATTTATATGGCAGGCAAATAGATCCAGTCTTAGATGACACCGCTTTGTCAGCTTGAAGTTCATTCTGTCTGGTTTCCACTAGCGAAATCCAATGTGCTACTATTCAATGTGTAAGTCAGGGGATTATAATGATTTTGGATAAGGTCTAAAAACTAAAACTCATCTGAATTGCTTAGTCAAAGAACATTATGGGTGTTCTACATAAAGGGTAAAAGTGGGCAGATCCCAGTTTATTGATGTTTAACAAATTAGAGCCTTTTACTACCAAGAGAAAATTGGCTAGTCTTAAGGCAGAGACTGAAATGTTGTCAAAGCTATGTGACTAGCAAACATCTTATTTCAAGCTGAGGTAGCACTCCCTTCTAGTACAAGGACTACAGGCACTGGTCCTGAAAGCATGTTCCACAAGCAGTCAGAACAATCTGCAGTCAGGTTCAGGTCTATGAAAAGGTAATGAACAGTACTATTTGGTGTAGGGCAATCTAGTTGTCCCACCACAGAAATCCCTACACTAAATTTGGTATTACTAGATGACTGCTCCAGGGACTGTGAATTTTAGTTCGATAGGTCTTTGAACTACCAGCAAACCCTCACACCTTGTGAAGACGTATCTAGACCATCAAAACTGGAGACTAACAATGGGCTAGGAAGGATGCACTTGACCGTTTCCTTTGCTGAAATGCAAAGAAAAAAATCATCCACCTTTGCGTCATGTCTTGAGGTAGGGTTACTGCAGAATGTTTTGTATGAACTGCACCAGGAATCTGAGTCAGTGAAGGAGTCAAAATCACAAGATGTTGGCTTCCAAGACAAATGGTCTGAATCAAACACTCCTCTAAAGAGACAAATGTGGACTCGCTGTACTCCCTTGCCAGCAAACACTACAGCTAATCATTTGGTGAAGACCTTGGGCATAAAAGACCAAGTGACAAAGAGGTGAGCTAGTTTAGCACATCTAGCCCATATGCTTTGCAGTTTGTCCCCTGACCAGTGCATGAGCACAATTTTAATACAGTAAAACCATGAAGAAAACCATACTACAATGATCCTATATTGTTATGTGTCTAAAAAGTCTCCAACTATCAGCAGCCACAAAGGTTTTGTGTCTAGAAGGAAGGGAATGTCTAGAGGAAAAGGAATGATAAAAGGGTAAATATCAATAGAAAAGGCTTCTCACACAGATAAACATAGTGAACAAGTATCTGTTGTACCAAGGAGGAGTTTCTGTATCTGGCATACGTATGTGTTTGGGAAAAATTACAAAAAGCAGAAATAAATCCTGAATAGCAGCCAAAAGGTAAAAACTTAGAAGGCTGGCTCTGGAAGTACAGAAATGCTAATGGAGGCAAGATGTCTTTAATCATAGTCAAGGCCATAACCCTTTGGCAAGTTAAGAACAGATGGCCAAGTGGTTGTGATACAAATGTTCACAATGGTGATGCATTTGATGTAAACATTGGAACCAGGCACAACCCACTGCTGTGACCATTTAACAGTGGCATTTTCCAGGGGGAAGTTTGCCAGTGATGAAAGACAATACAGTTAATTCAATTTAGCTCAAAATTTAGGGCTTGTTTAGTTCTTGATCCTATAGCTCCCTCTAGTGGTGAAACCTAATTTAGACAACCAAGCAAATATCTCCTTAAGCTACCACTTATCAAACCATAGCACTCAACCTCCTAGCTGAAGTATTGGGGACAAAAACAAACTAATTGGAGACAAGAGGTGCAAAATTAGGGACGGATTTTTAAACACAGAGGATTATGATCAGGTGTCCAATCTTAACCTGCTTTTCATACATATGAGGCATGCCAAAAAATTCACCTCAATGACAAAGCTTGAGACGAATACTGGCATCCATGTCAAGAACATGCGATATTAAGTTATGATCAGAGATAATCATAATTTTTTGTAGTGCATTTATCTGCTCTATGTACTACTAGTTAATGAAAAATAAAGCAAAGTGTTTGAAAGCCATTAAAGTAGCTGGGAAGCACTGTCCGAGGCAGAAGGAGATGTCCTTATACAATCCCTAAGAGAATCAGGTTTCTAATTTTAGTGACTGTAATGGCATAGACAGCAAGCAGAAACAAAGCCACTTTATGTTCTGCTACTGTTTACTGGTTGGCACTAGTTGCCTTGCGCTTGAAGCGATCTTTAATGTGCATAGTGGGTGCTTAATTGTTAAGCGCATTTTTGTGTTAAAATATTGTCTTGTAATACATTACTGATGAACCACAGTGTCCTTCAATAACCAACACATCCCACCTGCAAAAACAGATCAATTTAAATGAATTTAGCTGTATTAAATATTATACCAAATGTACAAAACTTTTAGTTATGTACTTACCATAACGATAGATGTATGTGATCCATCTCGCCTACATTCATTACTGACGGGCTCAGAGCCGAGAGTCGGCTCCGGCTCGGCCACTATAACTAGCATGAAGTCTCTCATTGGCTGGGCTAACCCTGTATCCCAGGATGCATCACGCCCAAACCCCCAGATCTTGTTTGCCCCAATATTATCTTCCCACATACACCACAAGGATATATATGTAAGAGGAGAGAAAAATAATATCCTCAGAGGAATCAGAATGCAAGTTTCTTCCAAGTCCAACAAGTAGGGGGAAGGAGGGCGGGTACGTAAGAATGTAGGCGAGATGGATCACATACATCTATCGTTATGGTAAGTACATAACTAAAAGATGTAATGTGATCCTATCTCGCCTACATTCATTACTGACAGGACAGCGTCCCTAGCACCTAAATCCCGGGAGGCTCACTGGAAAACACCCCTGAGCATTGTGGAACCAAAGGAAGCCAGACCTTTAAAGGCCACGTCCAGTTTGTAATGAGAAATAAAGGTATGTGGAGAAGTCCAAGTAGCCGCTGGACATATCTCATCTATGGATAGTCTAGCATGAAAGGCCACTGAAGTTGACATAGCCCTGGTAGAATGCGCCTTAACTGGAAAGGGAAGATCCTTACCCGCTAATGCATAAATAAATGAGATGCAGTCTCTAATCCACTTAGCTATGGTGCCTTAGTTACAGATCTGCCAATTCTATTATCCGAAAAGGACACAAACAACTGATCTGATTTCCTCTCCTGTTGTGTCCTATTTAAATAAAACCTCAGCTGTCTATGGACATCCAACTGGTGAAATTTGTATTCCGTTTTGTTGGAAAACCGTGGAAAAAAGACCGGAAGCTCAATAGACTGGTGGAGACAGAGGGCAGAAGAGACCTTAGGGAGAAAAGAAGGATTAAGTCTCAGAGATGCTCTGTCCTTATGAAATATTAAATAAGGTGGTTTAACAGAAAGGGCTTGAAGCTCCGATACCCTTCTGGCTGAAGTTATGGCTACCAAAAAGGCAGTCTTCCATGACAAAAATTTCAATTCGCAAGAGGCTGCCGGCACAAAGGGAGAAGACGTTAAAGCTCTGAGCACCACATCTAAATCCCATGGCAAAACGGATTGCGAAACCGGAGGGCAAAGCAACCAGGCTCCTTTCAGAAAGGCTTTACATAGCTTATGACCCATGAGGGAAGGCTCATATGAAACATGACAATTGGAGATTGCTGCCAACTGAACCTTTATAGTGGAGGCAGCCGAACCCTGTCTAAAAAGTGTTGCTAAGAAATCTAACACCGCCAACACAGGGGCTGTAAGGGGATCAAGATCCCGTTGCTGAGCCCAAAATGCCAATCTCTTCCATTTACTAGAGTATATTTTCCTAGTAGAAGACTTGTGGGAGGAAGACAGAATATGTACTACTTCCGTGGTAAAGATATGCTGTCTGACTAAGGTCGGAAGTGGAGAAGCCAGGCAGCGAGCTTGAGAGTTCATAGGGATGGATGGAGCTGTCCTGACTGATGAGTCAATAGGTCTGGAGCTGGGTCTAGAATCCAAGGACCATCCACCGCATACTTCCTAAGGAAGGGGAACCAAACTTGACGGGGCCAGTGTGGTGCGATCAAAATCATCTTGCTTCCCAAGCAGGTAGCCTTTTGAATCACTCTTGGCAGAAGAGGGACCGGCGGGAAGGCGTAGAGCAGACCGGATGGCCAATTGTGGACTAGAGCATCCCTGGGTGACTCCCCCTGTGGGGGGATCAGAGTGAAAAAATTGCTGCACTTCGCATTCAGGGGGCTTGCAAAGAGGTCGCAGCAGGGAAGGCCCCACCTGGAGAAGATCTGAGCAGCCACTCGATCGTTCAGGGACCACTCATGAGGCATCAGAATAGCTCTGCTCAGCCTGTCTGCTATCACATTGGACTTCCCGGAATGTGCGTTGCGACTAGAAAGGGCTGGGAAGCGATCGCCCAATTCCACACTCTCATGGCCTCCCTGCAAAGGGGGTAGGACTTGGTTCCTCCCTGCTTGTTCAGATACCAGACAACCGACACTGTCGGAAAGAATCGCAATAGTTCCCCTGGGAAGAGAGCTGTGAAGTGCCTGCAACGCTAGAAGCACCGCTCTCATCTCCAGAACATTGATATGCAAGTGAACCTCGTGGTCTTGCCACGCACCTTGGACCGTCTCGCCCAGATAATGCCCTCCCCACCCTATCTGGGAGGCGTCCGTGGTTACTGTGGCAATAGGGGACGGGGGGGCTCAAGGGTCTCCCTTGATTAAAGTTGGACGAGAGAAGCCACCAATGCAGATCCTGCCGGCATTTCTCCGTGATGAGAATCGGATGGGACAAGGGACGTTCCTGATATGACCACTGGGCCGGAGCCACTGAAGTATTCGCATGTGTAACCTGGCTAGTGGAACTAGAAGAATGGTAGCCGCCATTGATCCCAACAACTGAAGAACCATCCTGGCTTGGGCTTTTTCCCGGGGTAGTAAAGCCAGGACTTGGGCCTGTAACACTTTTGTTCTCTCTGCCGGTAGGAAAGCTCGCATTTCCACAGAGTCTAGCTCTGCGCCGATAAAGGCAACATGCTGTGATGGCAGCAATACAGATTTTGCCCAGTTGAATGAAATCCCTAGAAGATGGCCCAATTTGACAGTAGCTCTCGTGGCTTGAACAAGTAGATGCCTGGTGGGGGCGGTGAGGAGCCAGTCGTCTAGATAAGGAAACACCTGGAATCCTAGACATCTCAGGTGAGCTGTCACCACTGCCAGACACTTGGTGAACACCCTGGGGGCTGTGCCAAAGGGCAGGGCCCGGAATTGAAAATGACTGGCTCCCAGCCGGAAGCGTAAATGATTCCTGGAAGCCTTGTTTATCTTGATGTGATAATAGGCATCCTTGAGATCGATGGAGCACATCCATACTCCTTTTTCCAGCAATGGGAAAATGGATTGCAAAGTGACCATTCGGAACTTGGACTTTTTACAAAGCGGTTTAAATGGCTGAGATCCAGAACGGGTCTCAAGTCCCCTGTTCTTTTTGGCACCAAAAATAACCTTGAGTAAGTTCCTAATCCGATCTGGTCTGCGGGGACTGGTTGGATGACTCCTTTTCTAGCAGCTTTGAGACCTCTATTGCTGCCTGATCCCAATGACTGGGTGGAACGTCCGGGATTTTCCTTGATGGTGGGGGGGGGACAAATAAAGGGAATGGTGTAACGTCCGGTGATGATACAAAGCACCCATCGATCCTGAGTGACTCCCAGGCCTGAAGATGCTCCGAAAATCTACCCCCGACTGGCTCCGGAGATGCACAGTCGGGTAATCCCTCAGGGATGTTGGTAAGGAGAAACCACGAAAGGACTCGTGGTCTCCTGTATTGCAGGGGCCTCCACCGCCTCTAGGGTGATGCCTTCCATTAAAATTCCCCTCTCCTCTGCCCATGGAGGGGGGGGTCACTGATGGGCAGGGGAAGACTTTTGAGACTTTCTGAACCACATTTTCCCTCCCCTCTGAGCCTTGGGATAAGGTCTAGTGGGAAGCGAAAAACGGGCCCCAACGGCAGACAAAGTCTTACCCTCCTGCTCACATCTAGTGAGGGTGTCTTTCACTTTGGGTCCAAAAAGGGAGGACCTATCGAATGGGGCATTCGTGAAAGAAGACTTGAAAGCCTCCGCAAAATGACACAAGCGCATCCAAGCTTGCCTCCTGAGGGCTACGCACAAACTCGCTGCTCTACCCGCCCCCTCGGCTGCATAAGATATGAGCCTCATGGACGAGTTGATGATGGAAGAAAGGGTAGACAGCTGGGCGTTAACAGACTGGGCCAACGCCTCAGGCAAGTTACCCGAAAGGTTATCTCCCAACTCTTTACGAGATACCTTTGGAGCCATGTAAAATGACACAATTCAGCGACCGCAAAGGTAAAGGTTGCTGAAGACAGGGTACGCTTCCCATACCTACCCATACTCCTAGACTCCTTATTAGGAGGATGGATGGAAGTAGAAGCCTCTGCCACGTCCTGCTGAGTGGCAGACGCCACCACCATAGCATCCACAGGTACTCCCTTGGTAAAACATTCTTTTCCAGGAGGCGCAGATAAGAACTTATTGGGGAGGCTAGGAACTAGCTCCACAGAGTCAGGGTGTTCCCACACCCTTCGACAAATAAGATCCAATAATTCATTGAAGGGTGGAGACACCCAGGAGGTGGAAGGCTGGGCTCCGAAGGCCTTGAGGAAGACAGACTCCTCCTCAGAAGGGTTTTTGGATGACCAGTCGACCCGCTGTCTCAAGATCTCCAGGATATCGGAGAACGAGACATCAGAGGACGACTTCGGGGACCCTTCTGCATCATCAAGGTCGGTGTCCGAGGTGACAGACTCATCTGGGGAGTCTATGTGCTTCCTCTTACACAACTTCTTCCTGGGAGGCTCCTCAGGCATGTACTCTGAAGGGCCTTCAGAAAGCAGGGGACCACACATGGAGGTATCCTCAGGCCTAGGAGCCCCGCTGTCCAGAGATAGGGGGGCACCAGGAGCTCTAGTCACAGCATCTGGTAAAGGAGTTGTCGATTCAAATGAAGTCACTATGGACTTGACCAGCGCGCTCCTCATAGCCTCGAAGGCAGGTCCACCTCGGATGAAAAACCCGCCTCAGAGACCATGACCGGAGTCGGGGTACCCCTAACCGAAGCATCAAGGGGGAGACTCTGAGCCGAAGCCTGAAGCCCCGATGTATCCCCCTCGGGTTCGACTGAGGACCTCCGAGTACTGAAACCTGTAGAAGGGATGGAAAAGTTTGGAGCCGAGGTCGGATCCGAAAGACTAGCAGGAGGTTTCGGAGCCAACCCAAGGACTTCACTCGATTCGGCAGACTCTGGCTCCGACGACACCGAGGTTGTCGGAGGAGGAAGAAACGGAACCGATATAGTGGCTGGCTCCGGAGCTGACTGGGCTGGAGCCGAAAATAATTTAGTTAACACTGGCAACTGGAGGAGCCTCTGGACCACCCTATCCACATCCGAATCAGACAGCCTGGAGGACTTGGAGGAGACAGAAGGGGGGGGGTCGAGAAACCTTCTCTGTCGGAACCGAGACAAGACTGGGGGAATGGCTCCGAATCTGCTCCAAAAGGAATGCAGCCGAAGCAGGCTCGAGAACCACCGCAACCTCCTTCGGTGCCGACGACCGTGGAGTCAAAGAAACTGACCCCGAAACAGACAAGAGTTCCTGCGGCTCCGAGACCGGTGGAGCCGAGGAAGGACACAGCCTTGGACTGTACCTCTTGTGGCTCCGACACCAGTGGAGCAGAGGAAGGAGATATAGCTTTTAACCTTTTCTCCGGAGGCTCCGAAGAACTAGCCGGAGACTTCATTTTTGTCTTGGACCTAGATTTCTCTGAGGGGGGAGAAGACTATAAAGTTTCCTCAAAGGAGGGTTTAATCAAACCCTTAAGGATAAGTTTATTTTTTCTCTCCTGTAAAACCCTGGAAGAGAAGGCATGACAAACACTGCAGGATTCCTGCAAGTGTATGGCACCAAGACAATAAACACAGATGGCGTGGCCATCAGTCAACGACATTTTGTACGCACATTTGGTGCATTTTTTAAAGCCAGATGGCTTATATTCTTTTTGTTCCTTACCAGACATAAGGAAAAACAACCGCACACTCAGCAACACAAGGAGGGAGGGTGGAAAGGGCTCTAACGTAAACGCCCGAACACTGACACACAAAAATGCCTGACACTAAGACACAAGATAGGGCAAAGGGCCTCTAACTCAAATGGGCCTAGTCCGCCAAAGAGAAGGATTACCACACAACCACCAACAAAAAAGCCGCAATCAGTCACAAAAAATGGAAACAGACAACGTAGCTATTAAAATAGATTTTTGGTATAATAACTCAAGCAAACAGCTACAAGTTCAAAAAAGAGAAGATACTTGGCCACAGCCAAGTCGAGACCATGTCATTACTCTAGGAGTGGCAAACGAGATTTGGGGGTTTGGGCGTGATGCATCCTGGGATACAGGGTTAGCCCAGCCAATGAGAGACTTCGTGCTAGTTATAGTGGCTGAGTCGGAGCCGACTTTCGGCTCAGAGTCTGTCAGTAATGAATGTAGGCAAGATAGGACCACATTACATCATACTTTATATGGGAGCTCTGCTACTGGTCGACTGGCAGTTTAGTCGATGGCTTTCCTAACTTCTTAATTTAGTTAACAGGACAGCAGTATGTAAGATCGCTTTAAATACTGGGGTTGTATAATCTTGGACTTGGTACTGAGTAGCAGGAGTTGGGGGGGGGGGGTGGTGCTTGTTTCCTTGGAAAAAACATTGTTTTAATTTGCATGGTCTGAGATTATGACTTAGCATGTGCACTGTTCCACTTTTTTTTTTTTGATATTTTGCTTGTCAATCTACGAAAGTTTTGATCAACTTCAGCAGATCTATCTATATATATATATATATATATATATATATATATATATATATATATATGTGTGTGTGTGTGTGTGTGTGTGATATATAGCCACCACCCCCCCACACACACACATTTTAATCTTTGAAGCATTGTGTGCTGCCACACTACCTTGCAATATTTCAGGAAGAAAAGAGCAACTGCTAGAATCACTGATTCCTGGAACACTGACTGAATGGATCTGCCCACCCCCCCCCCCCCCCAAAAAAAGCAGGACCCATTACAATGTTTTTTCCAAGATGAAGTCATTAAGCAAAGTTAATATCAGATATATATTGATGTTCTGGAAGCTGATAATGCTATCACCTCTGTGATCCTGAGACAGTGCAAGATATAGCCAACGTGCAAAACCAGTTTCATATGCATAAATGTACTAATGTTTATAGACGTGTGGGTGTGCGGATCTACTTTGAAATCCCGACGCCCATATAACACATTCATTTACATGAGATGAACACAGTGAAAGATGAAATACCTGAACAGCGAAATTTTCCCAGGGTAAGTAAACACAGAGGTAAGCAAAACCCACCTAGGTACCATCACCTAGCTACCACACCTCTATATATACCAAACTCCAGGATCACACTACAGTGCAGAAAAGGGCACATTGGGCAAGTGTTACTTACCCTGGGAAAATTTCACTGTTCAGATATTTCATCTTTCGCTCTTTCTCGTCTCGCATACTTAATATCGGTTATATGGGCATCTGGACTTCAAAGTAGACCCTTGTGTGTACATATGTTGGAATATTAAAAGCAACAGAGAGCACTAATCTTAAGAATATAGTTTACTGTGCAAAATATAAAAATGCTTGTTTTTGCTAAAACAAGACTATTATGGCTTCACAAAGTTCACAGCCAAGTATTCAGTTTTGCACAGCTTCATTTTATGAGAGTCACAGAAGCCATGAATCTTAGAATCCAGTGGTATCCTCTGGCTAAAGTCTCACACTGATTGGAGAGGATAAGGAAAGTTTCCAAATATAAACTCCCCTTTTCCTGTGTTAAGAATGCCTTTTAATAGACATACCTAGAACGCAATTCTAAAAGCACAATCTTGTGTGATGGTGTCATGGAAGATTTTTTGAACATTTATGGCTCTAGATGATTGTCACTGTTGACGTGACACCCCAACCCCATGTGCAAGAATGGGAAAAGGGTTTGTGGAAACAGATGGATCTGGAAGTCCAAAATGGTAAGAAGTGAAGATGCCCATGTTAAACACTCCTTGTATCTGGCAGACTGCTATAAAAAGATCAGTAACTGAGGACAAATGTGAATGCCTTGCAGTCTGAAATAAACTGTCCCTGGAGCTAAACTCCCTAGGAGTTGTAGCTATTTTTTCTTTGCACACCTCTGAGTTAATGTGACCCAGAAACAGAACCTGAGAAATGTTCGGAGGCCTGTGGCTATGGGAATGTTATAAGCATATTTTAGGTCTAATGTTAACATGCTTCTCAAAAGAGGAATGACTTGTAAAAGACTCTCAATGGTCAACATTTTGAATTTTGCTACTTTCAAAAACTGGTTGAGAAAGGAAAGCTCTAGAACTGGTTTCTATGAATGCTTGTTCTTTGAAACAAGAACTTTCTGAATTAGAAGCCTTTTCTCCATTTGTTCTAAAGGCACTGGTAGTATGACTTCTGGGGCAAGCATGTGTTGAAGAACCTGAGGAAAAAAACATTCTATTTGGTTTGGAGAGGAGGGAGGAACTCTCCTGAAAGGCGGTACGAGTATCCAGTGACACCTGTAACCCTCTTGAACAAGTAACATTACCCAAGAGTCTGAAACAATCCATTGTCAAAAGGAAAGACAGAGCCAGTGTGTGGAACAGCATACAGATGTAGTGGACTGAGCATGCGAGAGGGGATGCTGGCATTATTCTGAAGGCTTACTCTTTTTTTTACATAACGGATCCCTGTTTTCCTAGCAGTCCCCTCCTGCACTCTTTTTTGGTTCACTATTTCACTACCTGTTTAAATCCTCCAGGCAGACTATGTCTCAATCTACTAGCTCCAAGTGAATAAACTCAATACATTTGATATCTTCCAAAGGGATCTCCAGAGATGTCTCGGGAAAGGCCAATTTGGAATAGGTTGGTATGTGGGTTGTTCCAGTATCTAGACTGGAGACCACAGAAATCTAACATTCTGTGAACTTCAAAACTTAAACATTTCTCAGTTCCTGTCCAGGAACTTCCCACCTAACACATGTGGCCTACACCTCAGTAAGCCTTTCAAGATGGTTGTTCCAAAGGAAACCCTTTCTCTAAAATAGAGTTGAGGCTGTAATGTTCATCTAACGTTTGTAAGAAGATCAAGAGACCTTCGTTGTGATATCCTGGAGTGGTACATTTCTGAGGAAGGACATATACGTTTCTTGAGCCCTGACAGGGAATGTGCCTTTAGATGAACTTGTCACAGCAAAACTAGATAGTGCTAGTAATCCACTTTACTAAAGTAATCCTGGAAATCTTGTGACCTGGTTTAACAGGCTGCTTGTCTTCCCTAAATTTTAGTATGATAAAAGTAAAATTGTAGCAGGCTGAATATCTAGGCAATGTAACAGGTACTCCACTTTACTACAGTGTTTCAGAAAATATGCAGGCAAATTAATACACTTGTTCAAATTAGTCTGTGGTGACACTTTAGGTAGAAAGGATGGCTTGGTTTTAAGAGAAATGCTTTCCCAAGGAAAAATGTATAGAAAGTGTGAAGACAATGCCTGAAGAGAAGAGACCCACCTTGCCAAAGTAATGGCCACCAGAACAGCTGTCTTTAGAGAGAGAAACTCAAGATCCACAGAGGTGGTTGGTACAAAGGGAGGTCTTGTCAAGGATTCAAAATGAAATTTAGGTACCAAACCAGTGCTGCTCTATTAAAGGAGGCTTTGAATGAAAAACACCTTTAACGAAGGCTTTACAAGATTAATGAATGATTGAAAACATGAAAAAAGATGGCTGGCAAACTCTGATACAAGAAAAGCAAGCTCATTTGTTGTATAATTCAGTCAGGAAGGTCAAACCCTCCAATAAAGGTGAAAATGTTGGGGACATGTTTCTGTTTTGGGCCCACAAAGTAAGTTTTTTCAATTTACCCATATAAATATTTTGGTAGAATTCTTTTAAGATGCGTTAATTGGGTCCACCACCTCTGGCAAAAGTGAAGGGTCCTGGCAGTCCTGGGAGACAAATGGTTAGATTAATGGATTGAATAGGTGGGTTAGGAATCCTGAATGGGTGAGACAGTAAAGTCAGATGAGGCTAGAATGATTCAATGAGAATAAGCTAGGCACTCTGGCTTTCTACAGGAGTCTCAAAATCAGCGAAAGCTGGGGGAAAGGTGTAAAGGAGACTGCCCTTCTGGAGGAACTATGCTGAAAAAGAGGAGGCACCTTGTGTTGAATGGTAAAGCAAAAAGACTGCCACAAGGTCGTACCCATTTCTTGAATATACAACTCGCCACTGACTCAGACACCATTCATGGGGAAACAGAATCTGCCTGCTCAATTTGTTTGCAATCACACTGGATGCATGTGCATTTTCATTAGAAAGCAGCGTGAAGCCAATGCCCATTCCTACACTTTCACTGCATCTCTGAAGACAGGGTAAGATCCAGTTCCCCCATTTGCTCATTTATGTACCATACTACTGACACGCTGTCCAACTGTATGGCAATTGCACCCACAGGAAGCAGGTCCTAAAATGCCTACAAATGCTAGGACTGCCCTTACCCTGAGAACACTGATGTGCACAGAAGCCTCTTCTACAGTCTACAGACTTTGTACCTTCTTTTTCATGAAGTGTCCCCACCCACCCAAGGGAAGAAACTACATTTTTTACCTGCTGCCTTGTTAAAGGGAGATCAGATTATGCTGAATGACTAAACATCGATCTAAAAAAATCAAAAGCCAAAACACTGAAAAAAAAATCCCATTTTTTTTGCGTGGCAGCAAGCCTCACTGCACAGCACAGCTAATATACACATACACTCCAGGATCACTCTACAGTGGTGAAATGGAAAATTCAATTTTTCCCTGATCCTCATATTCACAATCTCACATGGACTTAATATCAGCAGAAGAGAAAATATTAATCCATGGCAGGGAAGGAAGTCGAACCTACAATCCAAGGGTATTCTTGGCCTCTTCCTACTCTATTACCTTTCTCTCGTTAGTTATTTGCTCCCATTACCTTTGTTCCTTTGCCAGGTTTCTCTAGTTATCTCTGCTCCCCTGTGCCCATTTTCTGTAACCTTACTTGAAGTCACCCCTATTGGCAAAATCTCCTTTCTGCATTCCAGTGTTGGCTTAGTTCTTGGAATACTTTGTTACTTCATGAACATAATATTCTATGGTCATTATTCTCCTTAGGGATCTGCATACAAAATCCCACACACACACTACTTTTTGTACTTCCCCCACCACCCCACTTCACCATCAAACCCTTTCCATTTTCAATTATAAGTTTCTGCTTCTGTTATGCATACAAGTCTTAATTGTGACGCTCTAAAATATCCCTTCAAATCAAGTAATCTTACACCATCTTCTCTTGGAAGGATCAACTTATCCAACTAACCTCTTTCCCTCTTCCCCTCCCAGATAAATTCACCAAACAATTATTGTTCACAACTTCTCCTCTGGTTGATGAGAATATGCCGAAGTAAAGGGACTAAACATTTTCACAGATCACATTTTACCATTTAATACCCATAAACAAGAACTTCCAGTTTCTCCGTTTTTATAGTATCTTTTGTTTAATCTCTTCTCACATATCTTTAGCTGCCATAAAAAGACGTTTTCATCCATGCTAGTTAAAACTTCATTGTATGCCCCCATAAATGTGGGCATTGCTGAACCAATTCCTGTATGGGTACAAAATTTACAGCTACAGACTGTTTTGTATTCATTAATTTTACAATCCAAAAAGACCTGAAACAGTCTCAAACAACAGAGATGTCCTTTTCTGGATTTATCAGGTACAAAATAAAAATATCTTCAAATCAAGCCAAATCTTCTCGATTACTATACCAATTACATTCTTGCAATTTCCGAGTCCCTTATTTTCTCTTCCAATGGTACTAAATATAAAGCAAGTAAAGGAAAAAGAGGACACCTCTGCCTGGCTCCCCTGTTCAAACACAACTTAGAGATTAACGTTCCACCTGCAAATCTTGCCTCAGATTCCTCATATATCCTGTTAATTAACATTATATTATATCAGGGAATGAAAATGCTTCCATTGCCCTACTCATAGAATCCCACTTACTCTGATGAATGCTCTCTCTGCATCAAGACCCAGCAACAATACAGGCATTTTCTTATATTCTGCTTCCATTTGATCATCAATGTTTTATTAATGAGGTTATCAAATCTTTGCTTCCCCTTAAAATCCACAGTGATCCATTATCAGTTTCAGCAATACCTCTGCCATTGCTTTACCTATTATAAACAAACACTTCATAATCATGTTTTACAATTGATATTAGTCCATATGATACTGGGTCTGATGGGTCTATCATGCTTATGTAATACAGCCTCTACAGCTTTCTTTCAAGATGTTGGAGCTTCTACTCCATTTAAAATGTTGGTAAACAAAATCTTCCAGATCTTTCATTTCTTCCCACCTAGCTTGCAAACTTCCACAGGAATACCTTCTGTTCCTGAAGACTGACTGTACATCAGCTTTTATATCTCCTCCTGTCTTAATGATCAGTTGAGCCTCTATCTCTAAACTTGGCCTAATTAAATATTCATAAATATTTCCAAGTGTGCTCTTTCTTGATTTAACTGTTTTACAAAACCTTCATAAAATTTCCAAAATAGCTCTAAAACCTCTACAGGATCTCTGATAATTTTCTTGTTACATGCGCCCCAAGTTTGGTGAGAAACCTTTCTACTCTTTGTTGAACAAGTCATTGTGTTAAGTTTTTTTTGTGCTGTTGAGTTGTCAAAAATAGTTGCTCAACAGCAATCTTTCTAAACTCATGCATATTATCCAGGTACTCCTTTATTTTCTCTTTAGCACGCTACACTTATGCCTCTTGTTCTGTGAAATTCCCTTTACCCTGCAATACTTTAACCTGTCAGCCTCCCTAAGTAATTCCTATTACTTCTTCATCACATACCTCATTTAAGCTCCATTTTCATTTTATCACAATCACTAGCTATAACTTCTGAAGCGGTTTCCATCTTCTTTAAAAACTCTCAAACATCTACTACCCATTATTTAAATTCCTATCCTTTTAACAGGTAGGTGGGAAAGCCCAAATGTCTAATTTTTACTTCATCACCCTGGATTTTTACCTTAGTTTGTACTGGTGCATTATCTGAAATAGTTAGTGTGTGCGCCAGAGCTTTCAATTAAATGCAAATCTATGTAGTTTAGCCCAGTTACTGTCCCTTGGGGAATAAACATGTAAATTGTCAGAGTTTCTACTGCTGAATTCACATCTTCCATACTAGTTTTAAATTTCTTCAGAAATCTATCCTTGTAATATTTTTCCTTTAAGGTCTCCCTGATAAATTCTCACTACTGAAAATCAAATTCCAGTCCCCACCTTTAAGTAATATTCCCTGCTGAAAGATGATTTCTCCCAATCTTAAAGCTCCAAAATAGCATTTTTTGATTTAATATAAATAAATGCCAGAATAATCCCTCCTTTACCAGTAGCCCCTTACTACCAAAAATCTACCATTATACTATTTTCCCCCTCTATCACCACTGGAGTTTCTTTAGCAAGAATAATTTCCTTCGTCCCCTATATTCTGCTGAATATCCATCCCTAATTCCTTTTTTTTGTCAAACTTGCATGCTTATTTCTTTCCAAATGTGTCCCTTGCAGCATTATTAATTGCACTCTGCATTTCTTAATATAATTAAATACTTTCTTTTTTGTCTATACCTACAAGGTCATTTACATTCCAAGACAGTGTAGCCATTAACTTTTGTTACATGCACTCACGGTTTTCCAGGCTGATCTTTTATACAGTGGCTTCTTCTCATCTCCATTTGAAGCTACGTCATAGTTTACAAGACTTTGTTTTAATGAAAACCTTCAAATCTAAAAACTAAATAGATTTTCAGAACACTCCTATCTGCTATTAACTTAGAACAAACACAAAACTATGTGCATATTCAAAAATTTACCAGTCATCAAAAGTCTAGTCTTTTTCAGCCACTTTTTTCTTGCAAATCAATATTTCGCAAATGTGAGTAATGATTTATAATCTCCCATTTATTCACCAATTTTAGTGTTGCTGGTTGTCTTACTATTCATCTTCAACACCAGATTATAGTTTAACACCAATGTAGTTCTGATTATTCTAGTCAATTCCTATGCTTTTGTCTCTCAAGCATTTTCCTATGGGACTTTGGAATAGGTTTCACTGGTAAAGCCTCTCTATGGGCTTTATTGTCAGCAGAATGAGAATCATAGTCCCCTTCTGTTTGATAGCTCACTTTTTGTTGTTTTTTTTTCACCCTAGCCTGTTCTGCACCAAAATACGTCTGAGCCTCCAGGAAATACAGCAGCTTACAGCTCTCGGCTGCTTTTCAATATTCCCTGATTACTGGAATGAATTTGCTTCTCTTTTGCCTGTGAAGAATCATTTGCGACAAACACTTTGCCCTTCTGCAACAGTTTTGTCAGGATAACTGGTTTAATTGCATCTTTATTAATACAGGTCTTGGCTGCTTTCTCATGGACAGGTAGAGTATGTACTCTGTGTGCCCATTCAGTTAACAAATCCTGCTGTGGAATACAAGTCCAGCTGCTTATTTGCGCTTTCATAAAATTAAGTCAGTTCCTTTTTGTTTCTCTGGTACAAAAGAAAATCTCAGATTTTCTCTGCACACTCTTATAACGCTGGCATTTTTGGAAAGTTTTTTTGACAAGTCTCATACTCTGGCAACCTTTGATTTTTGCAGTTTTATCAATTCATCTAAAAAGCTGTTAAAACCTTCTTCAATTTTTCCATCTTTTTGTTATTTGATTTGATGTGATATATTCCTTCAGTGTTTCATCCGTTTTAATTACCTCTTGAATACATTTGATTTTTTTTTCCTTTAGATTACTGGAGGCCATCTACTATAACAAAGTTGAAGTTTGAACAGCGTTTTGCGGAACATCTACAGGATTCTTCCCAGACAGCACTTTTTCTTCACCTTTTCTGGTTGATTTTCTTTCAGGTTCACTAAATCTCAACTTTGCTGGCATCCAGGCAGTATACTTACTAGCCAGTAACTGAATTTTACTCAAGTTGACAATATCACTAGCTTTTATTTTTCAGTTTCTTTTTTCACACTGGAAGAACTGCAAGTGAGCTTTTTGTCAGTGTACAGCCATATTTTAAGTCTTAGGTAAAAATTTCTTAATGCTTCCTTTACATTTTTGAGCCAAATGAGATCCAATAACAGCACAAGGTCCTTGATTTTGTGGACACTAAAAAGCCTGAAGTAAAATCTGAAACCGGTCTAGCCTGGAGTGACCTCTTGGATTGCACCTCTTTCACGGTCACTTCCCTGTCTGTGGGTGGCACTGGTGGACATTGAGAGATTTGGGCAGATGGTGTTGTGGAAAAAGGAATGAAGCAGCCTCTGGATACAATTCTCACCCATGAGTCCAACGTGATGACAGTCCATGCTAGAATGTGCATAGACAGATGTGCCCCTACTGCCTCCAAACAGAAATTCTTGAAAGGAGTACCCACCTCTATGGTTGTCTGGTCCACCTCTACCCCTGGAGCAGCAACTGTTCTGAAACTCTTATGTACTGAGAACCTCTACCCAGCTGAGACTATTCTAACTACAAGCTCTTAGCCCCTAACTACAAGCTCTTAGCCCCTTTCAGGTTGTACTGAAATGCCCTTTGTTGGGTACAAAACAATCTCAACAGCAGTGAATATTTTGCTCTCTTGTTCACAGCTGTACAGACCATCTTTCACCTGCTGTCCAAACAGACAAAAGCTGAACGGGAATTAATAAAAGCTCACCTTTAAATGGTCTGGGAATTATGTCAGGTGTAACCAGGCCTGTTTCCTCAGCACTAGACCTCATCTCACTGTTCTGGCTGCTCCATCTGTTACATTGTGTATCAGACAAATGAGCAGAGAAGTAATAACACCCATAGTAGCCAACCGGGATTGTAGTTAAGAACACAGATCGCCTACTGGTAGCTTTTTCAAATTTTCAGCTGTCTTTTGTACAGTCCCCTTTGAAACATCACCATATGCTCCATGTATTTCAAGGATCTAACAAAGACTATACTGAATGCATAAGCATGCTTCCTAAATTTGTCTTTCTAGAGTCCTTGTTGGGACATCTTTACTCACAGCAGCAGCCACAACAGAATCTACAAGAAGTCCTTTGCTCCAAACAGTTTTTGTGAGTATGCAAGATCCTACTGGGTTTTCTAGGGATCAGCTCAATCACATCTGGCTCTTTCTATGTCAGCCAGTCTACCAGGGGCACAACTCATGCAGTTGGAGGAGAGGAATTGTAAGCTTCTGATAAGATATGCTCTTAGGAGGGAGGGTCTGCTGGCCATGAGCCTCTCTGCCTCATCTCCAATATCTGAGTGACAAATCTGGGAGCTTAGATGGAGAAGAAACCACATAAATATACTGAGTGCACTAAGTGTTTTAAGTACAAATAACAGCTAAAATATCAAAGCTATCACACAGGCAACAAATAGAATTGTTCACCGACTAATGGGGAATGTGAGCTGGGATTAGACCGTCGTGAGACAGGTTAGTTTTACCCTACTGATGAGGTGTTGTTGCAATAATAATCCTGATCAGTATGAGGGGAACTGCAGGTTAAGACATTTGGTGTATGTGCTGAGGAGCCAGTGGTGCAAAGCTACCATTTGTGGGATTATGACCGAATCCCTTTAAGTCAGAATCCCAACTAAAAGTAATGATACTAATGATAATGAAATAGTGGCAAACACCTTGCAATTAAGTCATGACAAAGGGATCCCAGGGATAAAAATTCAAAGAGGGATATTCCAGGGTGATTCTTTGTCACCGCTGTTGTTTTGTCTTGCCCTTAATCCATTAAGTTGTCTACTTAACAGATTAGGTCTTGGTTATAACTTTGCTCCAAGGAAACATCCAAGTGCAAACACTTTTCTTTTTATGGACGACTTAAAGCTGTATATAGTTCTTCAGATGAGTTGAAAGCACAACTGCAAGTGGTTAAAACTTTCTCAGATAATGTAACAATGCCATACGGTGTTGATAAATACGCGAAAGCAACATTCAAAGCAGGAAAGCTGTAGCACCAAGAAAATATCAGTCTGGGACAGGAATGTGATATAATGGAACTTGAGCAGCAAAGAGTGCATAAATATTTTGGAACTGATGAATGATCATTAGTAAAATATGAACAAATGTGGACAAAACTTGGTAAGGAATACTTTAGAAGACAAATTGTTCATTGATATCAGGGCTGTTCTCAATATTAAAGTCCAAGCTATAAACCAGTTTGCTCTTCCGGTATTAACTTAGTTTTGGTGCAAATGACTGGCCCCAAAAGTTATTGGATCATTCGGGTAGAACAACAAGAAAAATGTTTCACACTTATCAAATGATATAAAAAAAAAATCATTGTATACTACAATTATATATCTGTCATTCTGAAGGGGGTATGGGCCTCCTTGAAATTGATTACATGTATAGATATGCAATTCTGGGACTGCAAACATATCTGCTGACCTCACCAGATCCAAACATTAGTGAAAGTATTAAAACATGAGGAGATATCTAAGATGACATCCCTGCTTAGTTTAGCAGGAGCATACTAGTGTCAAGCAGGAATGGAAATCAAAACACAGGTAGCCAAAAATCAAGCATTAACTGAATGTGCCAAAAAAACAAAGTATACAAGAACGATCAGAAGAGAAGGCAAGAAATGAGGAAATGACAGAAATACTACAGAAAACGAAAGTAATCTCATGTTGATCAAGGTTTGATGCAGGAATGGATAAGGAAAGGTGAAACTTATACTAAAAATGAAAGGGTACTACTGGCAGCCCAGGACAGTGGACTATGTATACGTTGGTTTATGAAGTCCGTTCAATAGGTGGAAGAACACAAATACAGGTTCTGGGAAACAGTCACAAATCTGGTTGCAGAGTGCGATACACTAATGGCAGAGGGACTGCATACTGACGGGCATAATAATGGGGCAATACTGTTGCGCCAGGGAATACGCAAACATTATAATATTGAAGTAGCTGAGAAGCACTGAAAACATAAGCGACAAAGCATTAGAGAGAATGATGAAGTTTCTATCACAATGGATCACTCATTACCAACAGTTCAGAAAATAGATAAAAGAAAACAAGATATAGTAGTCCATGAAAAGATGGTAAAAATAGCACTGGATTATTAAAATTACTACACCCAGTGATTACTGGCTTACATACAGAGACAAAGTTATGAAATACCAGGATTTGCAGGCAGAAATGAGAGAAATGTGGAAGAAAGATATCCAGACAGTTCCAATTTTAGTAAGAGCAATGGGTCTCGTAAAAAAATAATTTGTATTCGTATTCAGATATGCTACTAACGCATGTAATCCTGTATTAATTGCAGCAGAAGTCAATTTTCTGCACATTGCGGGTGCTGCAAAGAGCACTTTGGGCTAACAAAGATTGAAACAATACTAATTTCATGAACTATAATCATACTCTGACTTAGGAATGGGGGCTATTCTCAAGATATTTAAAAAAAAAAAAAAATTGGAGCAATTAAAAAAGCAAAATGATATGCTTGAGGGATTTGGAAGAAAACTCATCATCCATATCTGTATGCAGGGTGGAGGGACTCTGAAGGGGAGTCTACTTGCTTTCTTTTGTACTTCATCTTCCAGGGGGAAACTAGGCTCCCAAGTCAGAACTGCCTGAAGAACAGGAACCCTGGAATGCCACCAGTACCAGCCTATGCATTCTCTTGTCCTGAAGCAGCATGTATAACACCCCGCACAAGGGTACAAACTTGTCAACATCCTGAGGACGAATCAGCACCATTGCAGCTATAGGCACAAAAGAATTGGGGTAGTTCCCTTCTGCATCATATAGTTCATTTACATACTTGGGCCCGATGGCAAAACAGTGGGTGCTAAGAAGCCAAGCTGGGATCCACAATCGGTGCTGAAACCTCAGGGGCTGAAGCAAAAAGTCAGAGACCTTCAGTCCAAAGTTTTGAATGCCAAACTTTCAGGCAATAAAATTTTCCCACCAATTCCAAATGGGCCAATGTTTAGGCCAAAGGTTCGATGTAGATCCCCAAGAAACTAATAATGGTCTGCACATAGGTTTTCAGCATCAAAGTTGCTAGTGCAAAAGTAATCTGCCTAGATGTCAGGTAAATCCATGATGAGGAGACTGGTGCTACAGTCAGAGCTGATCCAAACACTGCTGGTACCAAAACAGGGCCCAGAGGAGGAAAGGAAAGTGGCTGAGCCTGTGTCAAACCTCTAACTGCATAAGGATGATGATGTACAGAGTCAGGGCCTTGACAAAAGCTGATGCCATACACTCCCAATCAACCTGAGTGGGGTTCCTCAGAGACCTATGAGATTGTACTGAGGCAGCAGAAAGAGGTCTGGAAGAAATCACTTCAGACAATCTGCACAGAAACCAACTGTTCTTTGCCCAGAAGCAGAGTCCTTCTTGATGTCAGGAGAATCCTGGTACAGAAATGGGTACAAGTTGCAACAATGACAACCTGGTTCAAGGGAAAACTTGAGAGAAAAGACTCTAAGATCTGGAGAAGATGAAATTGGTGGAGGCTTACCTGTCTCAAGAAGTGGCCTACCTTGTAGTCTTAGCTGGAGGGAATTTTTCCAATAATAAATGTTCCCCTGCATTATTTTTTATTTTCTTCTTGAGAGAGGGAGTGAGTGCAGACAGATCAGTCAACACTGAATAAGGGGGGATAATCCCCTTGACTACCATCCTGTTACACCAATCACCCAAAGTTCTAGCACTGAATCCCTTGCTGAGATGAACAAAAGCTCATACAGATCCTGTGGAAGCAACCTATGCCTGCACCTCTTACATTTCCTTAAAGCACTGTTTGTTTTTCTTTCTCCCTGCTTAAAGAACCACAAAACCAACAAAAAGATACCAACACCTATCAAGGAAGCAGAAAGAATATGAATTTGGTTCAAAGATGTGACAGAGTATGAAGGGGAGAAGCAAGGAGAGATAGGAAAATATACAATGTTTAAGAAAAACACAACTAAACTATCAATACAGATGCAAAACATTGAAAATAGCTCCAATTACACATTTCTAACTGAAAGACACTGCCAAAACACCCCAAAATTGTTTCCCAAGCACTAGAGCTCAGAGGATGCATTGCTATCTTAATAGCAATAATGTGATCTGGAGGATTCTCAAAAGGGTGGGATTTTGGTTAGGAAGGAGCTTGAGTTTATGAGGAGCTTTTTGCCATCACTAGAGGGTGGCAAAGGACCAGTCCTACTGTTTTGGTGTCTGGACAGGACCTGAGAAATCCTTATCTAAAGGAAGAGTTTAAAATCTCAGACTTAACTCAGATGGCTTCTGAGTACATATCTAGCCATATCTTCACTAAACAGTAGTAGTAGTGGTGGTGGCCCCAGTCAGTTATATACACTCTTTAAAGCATGTTTAGTCCCCTGCGACAGGTTACAAATTGCAGGATTTAGACAGGACATAACTTCTGAAGAAGTGTGGCAGAACAATCCCACAAGTTGTCAACATCTGACTGAATAAACTGGAGAAAGGAAATTTTTTGGCATCATCTTCTCTATAGGGAAAGGGCTGGTATTAAGTGTTCTGCCTTTTCTAAAGACAGAAAGCTGGAGGATCAGGGTTATTGCAGGCAGCATTTAGCATAGCCTCCAAGGCTGGCATAATAGGACTAATAGGTGCAGCATCAGGAAAGTACACTTGCAGCATACTGTAATACCACCTTAGTTTAGAAGGAACATTAATTTATTTTATTTTATTTGACATTTGTTTACTGGACTGGTTTAGCGGGGCATAGTAGCCCCTTTTCAATGGAGAGCTGGGGAGAAAAGCTCCACATATAAAAGAAATACAACAATACATAAAAAAACAGCAAACTACATTTGTTTCAGTATACAAAAAAACCGAAAAACTTGTAGAAAAGGGGAACTACTACAGTATCACAGGCAATCAGCATATAGGCCAACAAATTCTAAACAGCATTGAGATTTGAGATTATACAAGATACTTCAAAGGAAACTGGTTATGCATAACGCAAAAGTCATTGACGCTACTGATCAACTTTGTTGGTTGTGTTTTAAGTACATTTTTGAATGAGGTTGGTTTATCAGTTTTAATAATATTCTGAGGGATAGAGTTCCATTTTTTTGGGATTTGATTTGCATAAAGGAGTGCCCAAAGTTGCTATTTGAGTTAGAAACTTTTAACAGGAATTTGTTAGAGGATCTTAGGGGCCTAATATTAGTGTGGGTTGGTACTAAGTTTTGAAGGGCTGGACACTTCAGGTTGGTATATGGCAGAATGGGTTACTTAAGTTGGTTGAAAGATAAGAGATTGGTTAACTCTAGTCATTTTAGTTGTGTGAGAGCAACACAGTGATGGGTTCAATGAGGTAGGTTAGTAGCAAATTTAGATATTTTGTGGTACAAGCCTCCAACTTGTTTAAGTCAGCTTTTCTAAAGTGTGTGAATGTAGGGTTAAGCATACAGTAAGGTTGATAGGTGTGTCCTAGCGATTGCCTGTCTGAAAGAGTTGGTAAGCCAAGACTTGATTCTATAGAGAACCTAATTTAATGTGGGCTTTTTTAATAACCTCTGACAAATGTTTGTCAAATTTCAGGTTGCTATTAGTGGTGACACCTAGCAGCTTTGTATCTGTGATTGTTTCAATTACTGTGCTGTTAGAAAAGATTATCCTGAAGTGCTGTCTGAGGTTGTTGGCTTTATTATGGTTGCTCAGGAAAAGCATTAATTTGGTTTTGTTAGGGTTTAGAATGAGTTGGCAGATGTGCAGGTAGGATTCAATGGCAGAGAATGATTTTTGGGTAATTTCTTGAAGCTGTAGCAGGGAAAGCGCAGCATGGATGACAGCGAAGTCATCCACTCACTGGATGAGGGTGGCAAGGCTGGAAACAGTGTGAAGTTTGTATGTAAAGATAGAGAAAAGAAGTGGGTCTAGTATTGATCCTTGCGGGACACCAACAGTGATGGGTAGCAGAGAAGAGATCTTTTTTGCCACTTCACAGCCTGCTGACTGTCAGAAAGAGCTGTGGAACCAGGAGAGGGCTTCCTGAGATAAGTTAAGGGATGCAAGCTGATGCAAGAACTTTTGTTGGGATACTGTGTCAAAAGATAGACATATATAGAAAGATAAAGGAGACACATTTCCCTTCATTTTTGAGTTGGTTTACAGTGCTGGTGAAGCTTAAGAGGGTAGCTGTGGTGCTATGTTTGGGATGGAAGCCGTATTGCAAACTGGATAGCAGATTTAGTAGATGGTCCAGTATTTGAGAATGGATACATTTTTCCAACATTTCTAAAAGGGGGGACAGAATGGATATTGGTCTAAAATTAGAGCGTTCTAGTGATGAGCCACCTTTGTGTAGAGGGATTACATAGAAAAATTTCCAGATGTTTGGGATGTATTGTTCTGCGATGGATCTATTAATCAAGATTGATATAGGGTACAGATGACATCAGCTGCTAATTTGAGGTATTAGTTTGGTAGCTGGTCAGCAGTGAGTGAAGTAGGTTTTAGTTTAGTTAACATTTATCTTGTTTGTTTGGACAGGTTGGAAAAAGGAAAGCACTGTTAGTAACAATGGTTACTGGTGGGGTGACTAGAGGAATATTCTAACTTTTTTCTTTTTTTTTTTTTTTTTAATAAGTGAGAGGATAAAATTGGTGAAGTGTTGAATTGGGTAGGGTACAGTTTCTTTTGAATTTGAGGAGTTGGGGTTGTAGTTTGTCCTGGTTGCAGAAGTTATTTAATGGTGCCCCAGAATTTTTAGACTTGGGGAAAACTCCTCTAATGGAGTTAGAGAGAATAAACTTTCTCTGGAATCAGTCATTGTCTAGAGCATAGAAAGAAAAAGCCCCAACTCTGTCTACTTCAGAATTCTGACATTTTCCTCAGCAGTATACTGAACTAGCCAGTCTTCTGCTATGTATTTCTGCTCTCCAGAATAGAAAGTCTTTTTATGTTTTTAGGGATATCCCTGGAAGGAGACCAAATGAGAGATAGCACTTCATCCTGGGCAAGAAGCCTCTCTCCCTAGCCTCTCCAAGATGAACATCTGAGACAAACTCCTTGACCAAAAAAAGATGGTTCTCCCATGCTCAGATTGAGCACTGAACAACCAGAGAAGGTGGCTAATTTCCATTGCATGGTGGCAGAAAGGACTACACCAGGGGAATACAGAGAACACAGGGAGTGGTCTTAGGAGCAACAAATGGCTGCTGCAGAGTAACTGACCAGTGGCTGAGGCACTGTGAGCCAGAGGTGTAGGCAAGGGTTTTATTCTGTCATTTTCTTTTTAGGTACAGCAGGAAAAGAATCAATGGTGCAATATTCTATGCTGTAGCCAAGGAAGAAACTTGATCAACAGTAAAGGCTGTGGAGAAGAATTGGTCAGAAGGTAAATTGTCAGACAAGTATGCAGAAGCAACGCACAAACTTTCACTTCTCCACAATGTCCAGAATTCAAAAGTTAAAGCATATGCAGTAAACAAAAACTCTGTCGGGACTCGAGCCCCATTCAAAGAAAGTGCACCAAGAGATTAAAAAAAATGAAACTAGTTTTGCTCATAGACTATTTGGGAAGCGGATAGGATATTAATAATCCCTTGTGATAAAGAGGTGTCATTGACCACCACAGGAAGTAGAGAAACTGGGGGGTTAACCTGAAGTTGGGAAGGTCCGGGTGAGAGAGAAAGAGACCAAGTGTGAGTAGATCCTTCCTGGGATTTAACAGACATACAGACTCCCTGACATGAAGCTTTAGCAGGGAGAAACCAAACCTGCCTAGGCCAGTAAGGAAAGAACCCTGAGGACCACTGCCAAAAAGAAACATCTCTCAGTAACTGTCCCTTTGGAGGATGAAGACAAAACATTTGCAGCAGTTTGTGTTGGCTGGGTAGGCAATCAGATCACAGTAATGATGGTCTTGGCAGTTGAATATCATGTTGTCACATATCACTGGAACGAGAGACCACTCATGAGGCATCAGGATGAATCTGCTTAACTAGTCTGCAAGACAAGTGGTTCTCCCGGGAATGTACATCATTATCGGACAAATAGGGAAATAGGAAATACACCCCAGGGATTACTTCTGTGTCTCTGCTCGACAGTGGCACAGGAAAATAACTTTCTTGGGTGGCATAAGCCATGGAACCTTGCTGGCTAGGATTACACAAGCCCTTGGGCTGATAGCCTAGTACCTACGTATGATAGCGATGTGAAGCAACTGCAGATTGCCACACTCTTATAGCTTCTCGGCATAAAGGATTGGATCTGTTTTTCCCTTCTTGTGAATATACTATACCACTGTTGTACTGTTGGTTTGGATTGAAATCACTCCCAGAGGTAAGATGTCTTGTAGCTCCAACACAAGGACTGCTGTTACCTTCAAGACACTGATGTGAAGGTTGGAGTGTTGTCGATTCTAAGTACCTCTGACCATGATCCCCTGACAATATCTCCACCACCATGGAGGTGGTAGCAGTGATGACTACTGCTAAAGGGGTGACATAACAAAAGGTCTCTAAAGGGATGAATGGGGAAGTAAGCCACAATTGCCAGTGATTCCTGCAAGGTTTGGTGATTATTACCAGAAAAGAAGGGCTGTCCCCAACGTTTTGACCACTGAATTCTAAAACAGTAACTTAAGAATCATCATGCGACATTGAGCAAACTACACTAGGAGGATGGGAGAAGCCATTTGCCCTAAAACTGAGGGCTAGCACTGCTGATGGAGAGAGATTCCAAAGCATTGCTTGGATGAGTTTTCACAGATTTCGAACTATGTCCACAGCCAAACACACTAAGTGTGTTTTTGTGCCCAGGTGGCATCCTATAAATTGAATGGAATGCATTAGTAACAGCTTTGATTTTTCATGGTTTACTGTTATGCCCAAGGACAAAGCTTAAGCAATTAGTCTCTAGCATTGATCAATGGTAGCAAGGAGTCAGCAGTACAGTTATGGAACTACACTTGGGGAAAAACTTGGGGGGGGCTGCAGTGGTGAGACAAAGGCAGGATTCTGAACTGAAAACGACTGGCTACCAGGTGGAAGACAGTACAGTTGTGTACACTTACCATAAATGTAGATGTTTGAGTGTATTCACTGTTGCAGTCATCACCTGTGGGTTATCCCTGCTGTGGTAGCCCTCGGCCAGTCCGAATACCAGAGTCCATGTTTTTCTGCGTCGGCAGCTGTTGCTTGCTGACTGACATCAGGTCGTCAGTGCTATAAAGGATGGCAGTCGATGCCATTACATCAGTTTTTCTTGCCCTAACCAGAGGCCCAAGTAAATATGGTAAAGTGGTCTTGGTGGCTAAAAGCCACCATTAGAAACTTATGTCTCCCTAAAGAAAGAAGATAAGGGGGAAGGAGGGTGGGAAACCAGGACTGCAACAGTGAATACGCTCCAACATCTACATTTATGGTAGGTGTACACAACTGTACTATGTTTTTCATGTTTCACTGTTGCAGTCATCACCTGCGGGAGGATTCCCAAAGCTGAGGAGAGGGGGTGGTAGACGAGACCTAGGCAAGTGTCAGCATGCCCTGCAGAACTGCAGAGGCAAACCCTGCCCTAGCCTTAGAAAACAGAGGTTGGTGGTAATGCTTGGTAAAGGTATGGACAGAAGTCCAGGTGGCAGCTTCCAGAATGTCCATGGTGGGAACTCCTCTGAGGAATGCTGTGGAAGTGGAGGCTGCCTTAGTGGAATGTGTTCAAATAGACTTGGGGGGGGGGGGTTCCATGCAATCTGTAGCAGAAATGGATACAGTGTGATATCCATTTGGAAATGGATTGTTTGGAAATAGGCTTTCCTCTGCCCCTGGAGCAAAGCTGACAAGTAGTTTGTCTGTTTTCCAGAAGGGTTTAGTATGGTCCAGATAATATCTGAGCTGTCTGTGCATGTCTAGTGAATGCAGAGTTCTTTCCCTCATGTTTTGAGAGTTAGGAAAGAAGGTGGGTAGATGTATGGCCTGGTTGAGCGTCACATTAGATACCACCTTGGGCATAAAGGAGGGATTAGTCCTGAGGGAGACCCTGTCTGCATGAAAGATGAAGGGCTCAATGGCCATCAGTGCTTGAAGTTCTGAAACCCTTCTGGCTAAGGTGACAGCTAGGAGAAAAGCAGTCTTCCAGGAGAGGTATCTTAGTTCTGCTGAATCAGCAAGTTCGAAGGGTGGAAAGGTTAGTTTCTCCAAAACATAATTCAGGTCCCAGGCTTGAGTGGGTGGCCTTCTGGGAGGTCTGATATTAGAAAACCTTCCGAGGAACTGTTTAATCCAAAGTGATGTAATGACATCAGCTGCCTTCCTTTATAGCACTGATGACCTGACGTCAAGTCAGCAAGAGACAGTAACGGATGC